>NW_027425824.1:0-1461 GCF_003597395.2 Chelonoidis abingdonii
CCCCCCCCATGCTGGGCCCAAGCAGTATGGAGAAGGAGGCTGCCTGATTTGAATATGGGATAAGAGCAGCACCTGAGAAGGGTGTAGATTGGTAGAAGGACCTGGAGTGGGACAGAAAATTGGACTGGAGGATGATGAGAGAAAGGAGGACTGGGGTGGGTAATGGGACTGGCTGGGAAAGGAAGCTTGGACTGGGAGCTAGAGGAAGGGGGCTATGCCTGGCGAGGCAAGGAGACTGGGATGAGAATCCAGAGAGTGAAATGGAGGGGGCAGTAGAAGCCAGTAGGTGTGAGGGAGACTGAGATCAGATGAGGAGCCCGGGAGTGGGGCAGAGAATGGGACTGACTGGGTTAGGAGGTTGAGACTGAGAACCAGTGGAGTAAGGGGAAGGAGATGATGGGAGAGGTAAGACGGATCAGAAAAGGAGCCAAAGTGTGTGGGAGAGAACCGGGACTGGCTGGATAAGGAGTTGGGAGAAAAACAAGGAACAGCTGGTGGAGAGGGGATTCAGATGGAGAATAAAGAGGGGTGAGACTTGGGCAGAGCAAGGAGACTAGGACTGGGATGAGAAGCCTGAGAAGTGGAGACTGAGACTGGCCAGGGTGAGGATAATGGGACTGGGACAAGGGGACCAGGGGAGGGGAAGAGATACGGCTGGACAGGGACTGGTTGGCGGGGACAGGGCAGAATGAGTCAAACTCAGAGGAAATAGGCAGAAGCATCCGTGCCCACGAGAGCACACTTCCTTCCAAGCCTAGAATGTAACCAAGAGTTCTCAGTCTCACCATTCCTCTGAAATCTTTGAAATCCACAGGCAAAGTGTCCCATACCTCTCTAATGGTGATCCACATAGAGGATGACAACCTACTACTGCTATCAGTTACTCCGTTAGCTCAAGTAACAGAGGTCTGTGCAGTGGATCTAAAGGTCCCAACTCTGCTGATGACCCCTGGGGATGTTAATATGATGTCACAAGATGGAGTTTGTTTTCTCAGCTTGCTTTATTAAAAAACTCAGAAATTACCTTCCAAAAAACTGCTTAAAAAGCATTGTTAAAGTTACAAAGTCAAGCATTCAAAAGATAGTAAATGAGAGAATTACAATTGCCTGTGCAACCTTAATTCGGCTCCCTTGTGCATTTGCATTATAACAGTCTTTAACAGTCATACAGTGCACAGGACAGATCTGCTGTGGGGATGAATCACGGTTGTGTAGTGAAGGAGACTATTGTCTATAGACCCCTGCTTCATTTGTTTCAGAAGTTGGAAGGTGTGGACGGAATGAGGCAGGGAACTGCAGGAAGAGAAAAGACAGTATCATGGTGTCATAGCTTTCCTACTCAGATCTGAACCTTAGAGTTCAGAAAATAAGATGCTAGCATAAAACCTTAAAGCTTAATTACCAGCTTAGGTCTGATATCACTGCCACCAGACAGGAATTTCAGTGCCTGCCTCACTCTGG
>NW_027425825.1:0-1182 GCF_003597395.2 Chelonoidis abingdonii
TGTGCGCATATGTTGTGTTGGTGTTCAGGCAGCAACTGCACAGTATAGAGAATCTACTTGGTATGGTGAGGTATCCCCTCCTCCACTGGTGCCAGGATCCCGAAAGGGCCATTTTGAAGATGGAGGCTGGGTATGACTGGGGCATTGGTGCTGTGCCCTCATCCATGATAAGGAAATCAAGTACAGCAGCAGCCATTTCTAGAAGACTCTATATTCCTGACTCTATATTGACAAAGGGATATATTGTAGCTAGTTCTTCATCTTCACCTGCACAGGATGGAGGGTAGCTCCACAGTCTCTCTCCTACTAATAAGCAACAAAGAGTCCTGTGGCACCTTATAGACTAACAGATGTATTGGAGTATAAGCTTTCGTGGGTGAATACCCACTTTGTCAGACACATGTCATCTGACGAAGTGGGTATTCACCCATGAAAGCTTATGCTCCAATACATCTGTTAGTCTATACGGTGCCACAGGACTCTTAGTCTGGATGTGTAAAAAAGCAACAAACATGGCTACCTCTCTGACACTCTCCTACTAATGACTCTCTTACTACCTGATCCCCATGTGAGACTGATCTTATCCTGAAACTCAGATCCATCTCCTGATCTCAATTGCACTGGTTTTACATTATTGTAACTCTATGGCTATCAGTGGAGTTACTCTTGATTTACACCAGTGTGACAGCTGTATCAAGCCCGCAGTGTCAGAAACATTGAATCTGTGTATATATAGCAGCCATGGAAGTGTATGAGATCTGCTTAAGACCTGCTGGATTACAAGGTAAATAATCTTTGTCTGGAAATGATAATTCTTACTTGCAATACTTTTATTTTTTTTATTCAAGCTTAGCTTTAAGGTGCAGAATATCTTGAGGGAATTTGCTTTTATTAGCAAGGGGATACAAGTGAACTACCAGAAAATCATGAACCTCATAGAAAAATGTTAAAATTGGAGTACTGCCCCACTTGTTGTTTCAAAGGAAGAGGCTGGTGCAGGGAATGATTAATCAGGGCAGTCCACACCGGACAAAAATGCCATAACAAAAATTGGCAGCTGCTCGACTTAGGCTGAGGCTGGTGGCTGACATGGACTAGAGCAATAGCTTTATGTAAACAAGATGATAGTGCAGTCCAAGGAAGTGTAGGCTAACTTCTGATATCCCTGTTTATTTGCATTAG
>NW_027425826.1:0-1860 GCF_003597395.2 Chelonoidis abingdonii
TCAGGGGGGTGAAAAAACACCCCCCTGAGCGCTGCAAGATGTGGCGCTGTAAAGTGTCAGTGTAATCAGGGCGGCAGCGCTGGGAGCACGGCTCCCAGCGCTGCACGCTACACCCATAAGGGATGTGGTTTACAAGCAGCGCTGGGAGAGCTCTCTCCCAGCGCTGTGGCTCCGACTACACTCACACTTCAAAGCACTGCTGGGGCAGCGCTTTGAAATTTCTAATGTAGCCATACCCTTAGTGCTCATAGAAACAAGCCCAGACTGACTAGACAAAGAAACCCATATAAACAGAATCATTTCACCTGCTACTGACATGTGGCCATCTCTGAGCACACAACAGTTTTTAAAGCACTGTAGCAGAATGGTTACTCCACACCTGCCCTGAAGGGCTTAAAGCAGCCCAGGAGAGGGCTGTGGCAGAGAAAAGCTGGGCTGATGGGGAAAGCAGCCACAGCTGTAGCCACAGCAATCAGGGCCCAGCTGACCCTTCTAAGAGGGCAGTGGGCCAGAAGCAGGGGGAGTCTCTCTCTTGCTGTAGAGGGAGATGGACCTGGCTGCAGGGACCTGAGTGGTGCAGGGCTGGGGAAAGGCAGAGGAGCTGGGGAGCTCCAGCCTGGAAAGCCCCAGGCTGCAGCCTAGCAGCAGGCCAATGGGTATGGGGGTTGCAGAGGGCAGCTCAGGGGTAGGCAAAGGCAACAGGTCCAAACCCAACCTTGCTGGTGATGAGTAGGCTGATACTGCAGTCTGCCCCAGGGCACGGGGGCTAGACAATTAATGGCAGTAGTCTTATACTGAGACAAGGTGGGGATAGTGGGTGGGGGCTCCCCAGGGAGGGGAGACCCTGAGACAAAGGGGTTACTGCCAAGGGGCAGCACCTCAGATAACAGGGCACTGGGTCTGGGAGGGACACAGGGGCCAAGTGGCAGCGGGACACCAGTCAGCGGAAAGCGCTCCAGAGGCTGGACGAGCTAATTCCCAGAGACAGCCAGCAGGAGGCACTGCAGGAGTGAGTCCTCACATCGCTACAAGCACTTTAAAATCATAGAGACACAGGTCTGGAAAGGACCTTGTGGCTTATTGAGTCCATTGCTGAGGTCCCTTCCAACCCTGATACTCGATGATTTCTATGATTCCTCTGCTATCACAGGCAACCCTGTCACATAATTGCATATCAAGCTCCATCTTAAAATTAGTTCAGTTTTTTGCTCCCACTACTCCTTTTAAGAGGCGCTCTCCCTCCCAGTGCTCTGGGGCTGGGAGGACTGTGGTTAGAAGTTTGCCTCTGATTTTCCATTTTAAATTTATTCATGGCCAGTTTATAACCACTCGTTATTGTGCAAACATTGTCCTTTATCTTAAATAGTTATTGGCCCTCTCAGTTTTTACCCCCTTATGTATTTACAGAGATCGGTAATAACCCTTCCCCTCTTGTCCTTGGTTTTGCTAGGCTAAACAAGTCAAGCTCTTTTAGTCTCCTCTCAGAAGGTATGTCTACACTATGGGATTATTCCGATTTTACAGAAACCGTTTTTTAAAAACAGATTGTATAAAGTCGAGTGCATGTGGCCACACTAAGCACATTAATTCGGCGGTGTGCGTCCATGTACAAAGGCTGGCATCGATTTCCGGAGCGTTGCACTGTGGGTAGTTATCCTGTAGCTATCCCATAATTCCCGCAGTCTCCCCCGCCCATTGGAATTCTGGGTTGAGATCCCAGTGCATGATGGTGCAAAAACAGTGTCGCAGGTGATTCTGGGTAAATGGGCCTCATCCTCCCTGATTGAACTAACCTCGTTATCTCTAGCTTGCTTGCTAGCATATATATACCTGCCCCTGGAAATTTCCACTACCTGCGTC
>NW_027425827.1:0-1639 GCF_003597395.2 Chelonoidis abingdonii
CCATTCACAGTCTTTGTTCAACCCTGAGCTGATGGTGTCAAATTTGCAGATGAATTGAAGCTCAGCAGTTTCTCTTTGAAGTCTGGTCCTGAAGCAGCAAAAAAAGTTTCTCCTCCCTTGGTTTTCACACCTCAACTGCCAGAACAGGGCCTCATCCTCCCTGATTGAACTAACCTCGTTATCTGTAGCTTGCTTGCTAGCATATATATACCTGCCCTTGGAAATTTCCACTGCATTCATCTGACGAAGCGGGTATTCACCCACGAAAGCTCATGATCCAAAAAGTCTGTTAGTCTATAAGGTGCCACAGGATTCTCTGCTGCTTGTCCCTACATAGGATCTTTCATCTGAGGAACTCAAAACGGTTTATAGACATTCATTAAGACTTGGGGTTCACAGATATTATTATATCAATTTTAGTCTATTCTACAGAGATTCTTATCCTGCACTCATCCAGTAGAGCATTAAGCAATATGATTAACATCTGTCCTGTATTTTCCCACTCATTCTCTCCCTAAAGTTTGTGCAGTGGAGCATTTTGTTGTGGATTTTATATTTTATATATATGTTTACATCTATTGTTCACGTTACAGAAGGCCAGGCCAAAGAAATGCACCTTGAAACAGAAGCTGAGAGGCCTGTGCTGGTCCTTAGTTCTCACAGGAGATCATTCTACAGCATTAAGTCAGCCCTTAACAATACTTTCAGTCTTGCACAGATAAGTATTACCCCTATTTCAGAAATTTCCATTTGCCAGAGGAACAAACCTGTTGATCATAATCTTCACCCTGAAGTTTTAGGTGATCTTTTACATATTGGACCCAAGGCATTTTACAGATGGGAAAACTTGCGGTTAAGTGATTGGCCTGAGGTCGCACAAGACACCAGTGGTAGAAGGAAGAAAGAATCCAGGTCTCTTGATTCCCACTCTGATGCTCTAACAACTACACCCTGTGCCTCCAGGACCGGCACTAGGGGTTTTAGCGCCCTAGGCGCACGGCAATTTCACCGCCCGCGTGCTGGTCCCGCGGCTCCGGTGGAGCTGCCACAGTTGTGCCTGCGGAGGGTCCCACTGGTCCACGGCTCCAGTGGAGCTGCCGCAGTCATGCCTGCGGGCGGTCCCCCGGAGCTGTGCAAGCAGCCGACCGTCCGCAGGCTCGACTGTGGCAGCTCCACCGGAGCTGCCTGCCACCCTCTCTGGCAAAATGCCGCCCACTAATAATCCTGGCACCCTCGGCGATTGCCTAGGCCGCCTAAATGGACGCGCCGGCCCTGCATGCCTCTCTAACACTCCTCATAAATCAAATACTTGAAACACATATACCAGTACTCAGTACCACCTACAGCCAGATGAAAACTCTTATATCACTTGTGGCAGTCATTAAGTGATTACAAATCCTGCAGTGATTTATTTATTTATTTTAGATTCATTCCACCGTTATAGAGAGAACACTCCTGCTATAATAGAATGCTCGAGCAGGTCCATCTAACCTGCTCTCCAGCCAGGAGAGTTCCAGAGGCAGTCCTGCATACAGCTGCTCCAGATGACTAGAGATACTGATTAGCTGGTGAGGAGTACTGCAGCATTCCAGCTGAGGCACATTTGCTAAAGTCACTTGCCCTGTAGGAGTGAGTATAG
>NW_027425828.1:0-1043 GCF_003597395.2 Chelonoidis abingdonii
CCTGCCGGCCCACCGAGTGTTGCTAGGGTAAAAGTCTCTGACGAACGTGCATGCAGCGCGCGCACACCTACTAGAATGGATATGAGCAACACATCTCGAAGAACAACTGTTACAAAGGTGAGTAACCGTCTTTTTTAAATCTGTTTGACTTCATTTGGAAATTCTAGAATCATTAGCTGCTTTCTAAGTATAAGTGTGTTTTGCCTAATTCCAAGATTTCATGGAGGAATGGATACTTTTTTGGGCACACAATCAATTTAAAGGAAGAGAAAATCCCCAAAATGATTTGTATAAATAAACAAGAATCCCTGGGAAGGACTGGCAAACTGTGCCTCTTAGCATTCACATCTTTAAGTCTCCTCCTCCAGTATAATGTTCCATTACATGTCTTTTTAGTTATATTTGCTTTGTTAACAACCAAAACAAGTACATTTTTACTTTTGCAAGCGCTATAGAGCAGAATTATCAACAAATTTCTAGCTATGAAGCCAGATCCTAACTTGACATATATCAGCATAGCTCACTGAAATCAATAAAGTTATTCCAATTTACACTAGAAGGATCTGGCTGTACGTTTTGATTTTAAAAAACCTTGATTGCTGATCACAAGATTTTTTTTTTAATTTGTAGTTAGAAGGAAAATGAAAGGGAAGAGAACTCAGAATAGTCATAGAAGCAACATCAGAGATTGTTTGTTTTTTTGTTTTTTTTTTTTAAGTTCCTATATTGTGCCATTTGCTGTTCTATCTGAAATGCTTTCCAGAGTCAAGAATAATTAAGACGACTAGCATCTATCATTTGGGTTTTGTATTTCTCCCATATCCCCCAGAGCAGTGGTTTTCAACCTGTGGTGCACAGACCCCCTGAGAGTTCTTAGACTGTCTAAGTGGTCCTCAAAAGGTTGGCGGAACAGTGGTTTTCAACCTGTGGACCACTGAGGGTTTACAGACTATGTCCAAGATTTCCAAAGGGGTCTGCACCTCCATTTGAAATTTTCTAGGGTCCGCAAATGGAGAAGAGATTGAAAAACCACTGTCCCAAAG
>NW_027425829.1:0-1367 GCF_003597395.2 Chelonoidis abingdonii
GTGGGGCGAGGCGGGCACCAGGAGGCAATGGACGCCGTGCTTCCTGGTCAAGGTGGAAAAGGGACCCTGGCCACTGTAGATGGGAGCAGAAGCGGCGGTCGGAGGAGCAGCGGCAGGCAGCGGGGCTGCTACCACCTGGGCATACGCCCTGGGGGCTGGGGGAGGGACACCCACAGAGCTGGTGGAGGGAATAGCGGGGAGGGATGCCGTGGCTGGTATTGGGGCCGTGGCAGTGGGGGCAGTCTCTGCCATGGAAGGCCTGACCTTTCTAGCGGGGCGCTTACCCTTCCTCCCACCCCAACACTTCCCACCAGCTGGGGGGACTCCCCTCAAATTGGAAGGGGCAAGGGATGTGGCAGCAGTGGAGGTCTCCCTGGTACTCGCCGCCGCCAGTGCCCCAGTAGGGGCGATGGTAAGTGGATCGGCAGCGACGGTCGAGGTAGAGGCTTGGGTGGTGGACATGGGGGCAGGTGGAGGAAGGGTGGTGTTATCATCGCGAGGGCTCTCCCCCGCCATGTCCCCCGCCATGAGAGCGGGGAGGGGGACAAACAGCGAGGGGAGGGGAAGGAGAGGAGGCGACCACCCCTTCCCTCTAGGCTGCAGGCAGAGGAGGAGTGTGCCAGAAAGGGAAGGCTAAAGGGGCATGGGGAGCAACCAAGGACCTAGGGGTGGGAGGGTTTCAGGGCACCAATGCAGAGGGGAGTTCCGGCTCCTCTAGGTGCACTAGGGGATTGGGGGGACAACGGCAGAGGGGGGGTGCAGTGAACAAGGAGAAACTAAATGGGGAAGGGCACAAGTGCATGGGAGGGGGCATGGGTGCATGAGGTGACGGACCAATCAGGGCTGGGGGAGCACAGGGTTGGGGGGGGGGAGAAGGGCGAGCTGGGAATCTAGTAGAGGGACCACGGGGACAGCTGCAGGGCTGGGGCAGAACTATCAGGGCCACAGAGGGAAATGGGGGGGCGAACAAATGTAGCAAAGGAAAGGGGTCAGTCCAGGGGGAGGGGGAGGTGGTGCGCCCACAGGCACTTGTGCAAAAGTCAGTGCTAGGCTGCCGCTGCTGCTGCAGACCCAAATGATGGAAGCGGCCGTGATGCGCCAGGCGAGCAGCTCAGTCCTAGAGGCAGGAGTCCAAAGCAGAAGGAAAGCAGCCAGCGGGGGTGGGTGGAGGGGGCAACGATGGTGCTGCAGACCCAAATGATGGAAGCGGCCGTGATGCGCCAGGCGAGCAGCTCAGTCCTAGAGGCATGAGTCCAAAGCAGAAGGAAAGCAACCAGCGAGGATGTTGGAGGGGACAACAATGGTGGTGGGGGTGAGGGGGACACGGATGGACCAGGGGCAGGCTCTACGCCACACCCCTGGTGTCC
>NW_027425830.1:0-1105 GCF_003597395.2 Chelonoidis abingdonii
GGGCCCCTGGATTCCGCCCCCCCCCCATAGCGCTCCTTCCTTCCCAGATTCATCCATGAATATTTTTAGTATAAATCATGGACAGGTCAGAGGTCATAATTTTTTGTGTTTTGCCCGTGACCAGTCCATGACTTTTACTAAAAATAATCATGATTAAATCGTAGCCTTAACCATTGCTTCTGTCAGGAAAACTGGTTCAGAATCTGAAATAGTTATTTAAGAGTTTGGTATCATTATTAGTGCTTTTCATCAGTAGATCTCAAAGCACTTCACAGTCCTTAACGGCATGCGATAAAAGGTTTCTTTGCCTCCTCCCTCTTCAGAGGCTAAATCATGCAGCAAACATTTTAAAATCTATTAATTTATTAATTTTTTAAATTGATATACGTTATCAGGTGTCTGCCTTGAAGGAAAGGATTTTGTCCCTTACATAGCTTGTCATGTTTGACTCTGTATTAATGTCCATAATACATGATTTAGTTTTTTTTTGTAGCAACAGAATGATACTGTTAGTGGAAGAATAAGATGTCATTGGAGGACTGGTTGAGAAAAGAAGCATTAGGTTAGTCACACATTCCGTTTAATAAAGGAGGCAGTACAAATGTCCAAGGAAGTCAAATGCTTTTAGTGTTCCTCATCACATGTGCCCTATTGTGAAAATTAATCTTTAAATGCAACACCAGCCTCAGTTCCTCTTTAATCCTGCCTTTTTCAAATTAGTATCTAATAACTTAGTCTGAAAACAGCCATCACATTCCTAAATTCAGATGCAAAATGGTATTGCAAATACTGTACTTTACTGTACCTACCAGTTGTTCTAAATTGGTCTGGAGAAATAATCCTGAGCATAAATGCTTCCTCTTAACTGAGCATAAGTGCATCCTCTTAATAGAGAATAAGACTGAGAATATATTATTGCCCTTATATAAATCCATGGTACGCCCACATCTCGAATACTGTGTACAGATTGACTGGCACTAGAAAAGGTTCAGAAGAGGGCAACTAAAATGATTAGGGGTTTGGAGAGGGTCCCATATGAGGAAAGATTAAAGAGGCTAGGACTCTTCAGCTTGGAAAAGAGGAGACTAAGGGGGGATATGATAGA
>NW_027425831.1:0-1842 GCF_003597395.2 Chelonoidis abingdonii
TGGAAGGGACCTCGAGAGGTCATCGAGTCCAGTCCCCTGCCCTCATGGCAGGACCAAATACTGTCTAGATCATCCCTGATAGACATTTATCTAACCTACTCTTAAATATCTCCAGAGATATGTTAGGTACTAACATGGCCCCACTCACCGTGGTATCCGAGCACCTCACAGCCTTTAATGTACTTATCCCTTAGACTAACAACACACCCTGGGCAGTGTAGTTATCCCCATTTTACAGATGGGGAACTGTGGCACGGAAAGACTAAGGGTATGTCTACACTACAGCTGGGAGCAAGCCTCCCAGCCTACGTAGACAGACTCATACTATTTCTGCTCGAGGGGACATTGCAGCTTGGATGGCAAATACCTGAACCCCTAGGTCTGAGCTCTGCTGGCTAGCCCAAGTCTCCACCAGAGTCGCAATGGCCACACTGCTATTTGTAGCATGATAGCTCTCACTGAATCATTTCCCTGCCATTGCTGGGGCCCCAGGCACTGGAGCACTTTGGTCCCTCCTATTCTCTGACTGTGACAGTCTAGTCTCCTGTGAGTTGCAATACTTTGGTTTCATTTCAGTCACTGGGTTTAGTGTACAGATGCTGGGTGGTGCTGGTGGCCTGTGTTATATAGGAAGTCAGACTAGATGATCTAGTGGTCCCTTCCTCCCATAATCTCTACCTGGCCTGGGAGGCTCTCAGCTGCAATGTAGACAAACTTTAAGTAACTTGCCCAGGATCACACAGGAAATCTGTGGCAGAGAAGAAAGTGAACTTGAGTCTCCCAAAGACCAGACTAGTTCTCTAATTACTTCACCATTCTTCCTCTCTTCCTGCAATATACTGTAAGGGGAAATTCTGCATTGACAGAGGAGATGGAGTAGGCGACCTACCCATTTTGCTTTCTATCTCTACATCAGTGAGAAAGGATTCACCTTCTCTTTGGAGAGAAAGGAAAACATTTAAATTATTCTAATGAAGGAAAGTGTATTAAAAATTAATTTTAAAAAAACAGCCATATTAAGAGGTTTGTCTAGCATGCAAAAGAAGCCTGCCATTCTGGCGAATGGGCTTTCAAGAGAAAACCCAGAATTATATGGAGGAAAAACAAGTTTGGGTTGGGTTTTTTTTAAAATGTGTATATTCAGTGATTTAAGATGGGAAATTCAGTAGGATTTCTAACTCCCTTAGGCTCCTTTGAAATTTCCAACCTTAATTTTTATAACAAACTGTTAAAAAAATAGTTGAAAAACAAATCATAATTAAATTGCTTCAAATCTCAGCCAAGAAAATGAAAATCTTCCCTTTAAGACCGAAAATTCCACCCGCAGTTGGATATAACCTTTCATCTTAATTTGTTTCAATAGATCTTTTACTACTCTACAAATATTTTTGTAAGAGCGGGAGTTGATCAACCAGTCTATGCAACCATTGGTGTTGGTGTCGTGAATACTGTCTTCACCATTATTTCCGTAAGTAAATACCTTTGCATTAGATAGATTGACAGCCAAGTAAAAAGATTAAAGATTTAATTATGATGCTTGAGGGAGTTGTGGAGCCAGGAAAGTTACAAAGAGCTGATCCTGCAAACATAGGGTTACCATATTTGAACTTTCAAAAAAGAGGACAATCCTTGGGGGGGGAAGGGAGAGATAGCCCCACCCCCTATCCACACCCTCACACTTCCCGCCCCCTGACTGCCCTCCGCTGAACCCCCAACACATCCAACCCCCCCACTGCTTGTCCCCTGATTGCCTCATCCGGGACCCCTGTCCCTAACTGCCCCCCAGGACCTCACCCCCTATTGAAGCCTCCCTTCTCCTTGTCCCTGAGTGCCCCCTCTTGA
>NW_027425832.1:0-3771 GCF_003597395.2 Chelonoidis abingdonii
TCTATAATATATAACTAAACTATTGTTGTATGTAAAGTAAATAAGGTTTTTAAAATGTTTAAGAAGCTTCATTTAAAATTAAATTAAAATACAGAGCTCCCGGAGCAGTGGCCAGGACCCAGGCAGTGTAAGTGCCACTGAAAATCAGCTCACGTGCCGCCTTCGGCACCTGTGTCATAGGTTGCCTACCCCTGAGCTAAACTCTGGGCATGTGGGCAAGATTCACCAGCCAGACACCAAGGAAAGAATTCTCTGTAGTAACTCAGATCCCAACCCATCTAACATCCTATCACAGACCATTGGGGTATTTACCGTTTGCTAATCAAGCCCAGGTGTTTGTTGTGGGCTCAGGTTCAGCCCAGTTCTGCATTCGACGCCACGGAGCAGCAAAGCTTGGTTTGCCCAGCTGGGTTTCTTCTCTCTGGGACACTTGGCTGGGGGCTTGGCTGGCAGGTGCTGGATGGAATGAAGTCTAGTTTTTTCAACCAGGCTGAGACAAGGTGCTTTCACCTGCTCTAACTGAGCATGTTATAGGCACAGATTTTGCTCTCTGCTGGCGGCACTTCCATTGTGACCAGTGCGAGCCCCAAGTGCTCATGTCACAACAGGATTTGGCTCAGAGGGCCAGACTTTCAAAAGGGAGCGTCACCTGGGGTGCACAGTGGGAGCTGAGCACCTTCAAAAAGCTGGCCTGATGAGTCACACAGGTCGCTGCTGGGAGCCAAACACGGGAACGCCTGGGCCCAGCCATGTGTGCTGAGCGCTGGAACATCTGGAGACAGGCCCTCAGCTGATGTAAATTGTCCTAGGTCCACGGACTCCAACTGAATTCTGACACTTTCCACATATTGAGCAGGTGGCCCGAGCCCCATAGCGGTAAATTGCTGAGGACCCTGTGGGGCTTGTGTGAAGGGGGCTCTGTTCTTGTTGCTGGAAAATCACTCCATTTGGCTTTGGGATCTGCGTCCAAAGCTGGTGGAATGGTGCTAGAACGAGATGGATTTTTTTCCTCTGGTACATTTCCATCCACCCTGGAGTCACTTTGAGGGCCCATCTGCTCCCACTGGAGTCACTCAGCAGCTGACTTCACTGGACTCAGGCTTGATCCTGAAGTTTCTCCTACAGGATTAGTGCCAGGGACGGGGAAGATGGGAACATTGACGCAGCTCAGGCTGGAGTCTGTTTTCCAGATGCCTTCACTGGCTGGAGCTGTGAGTGAAGTTAATGAATTCCTGCTACATCTGTCCTTTAGCTCTGAATTCCTGGGCACTTGAGTGTTTTTGGGTATTTCCGTGTTCCAGAAGGGCTGAGGTCTGTCCGAGTGCGGGGCATCAGGACCCAGGGTGGTGGTTTTCTCTCTGGCCTCAGGTGTGTGCTGCTGTTCTGAGATCTTGGCCCTTTTAGTCAGTGGCCATGGTCATGTCATTTATTCCACCAGGTCATGTCATTCGGGAGATCCCAACCTTTTGGCTTGTGTTTTCAGAGCCAGGGGCTGCACTCAACATGCCTTTGTAAGCGGGAGCCCTGCTAGTGTGGAGGGAAATAAATCAACAACTCTAGAGTCAGGGGAAATAAAGCGACGACCCCAGAACATCGTCTGCTTGGTTCTGACTAATCCCTGACTTGGGCAATCGTGGACCTCCAGAGCAGTAATGGCCCACAGGGGCGGCTGATGTCACCATGTGACAAACTGGGCAGAGCCAGCCTTTGCCTTTGCTGTTAGATCAGCTGATAGTGTATGAGGGACGTGGGTGGAAACAACCACCCTCTGCGTCACTGGGGCATTGAAAACCACGCTGGACAGCTCACCAGGGAAGCGTGTGACCGGCAGGGACGCAGGCTCAGGGCCGTATTTCAGTGAGTTCAATGGGAGCTGGACACCTAGGAGCTTGGCCTGAGTGCCCGAGCAGCTGGTTTTTGTTCTGTAGGGTCAGAATGTGCAGAAGGCCGGATTCTTTCCAGGTGTAACCAGGAGCCTCGCATGCATTTACACCCACTGAGCACTTGGCCCAGAATCTTTAGGGAGGGTCAGGCCAGACCGCAGGCTGGTAGAAAGTAAAGCTGCATCTCTGAGTAAACAAGGAGTCGCATGTATTTCCCCGCTCCCCCCCCACCATCCCACCTCACTCCTGTGTTGCTTTCCGTGTCATTGTAGGCTGGGCCCTGTCTCAATATAGCTGGGGGGGTGGGTGGGAGTGGGAACGTGGCCTGGTAAAAAGCTGGTTTTCACTTGGTTCTTTGGGGGAAGCCATCACAGCACTACCCTGGCTGGCAGAGGCGAGAAGCTGGTCAGAGAAAAACCCGCAGTCTGCACCTCCTTGGGCTAGAGTCCGAGCACAGCAATAAACCCCAGGTTGCTGCTGTAATCCCTAGCACCCTGCTGCCAGTGGGGCTGCAGGCCGAGGTTGCTTCCCCCAGCCGTTGACAGCAGTGGGTGCTTTGCCATTAGACCATCACTTGCCACAGAAATATGCTATTCCTTGTGCCGGTATCCCTGTGTATTCCCCCATTTGTGCCTTAGGTAGAGCAGAGGAGGCTGGCCCAGTGGTTGTTAGCCTAGGACTCTCGTGACGTGACGTGTGTGTGTGTGTGTGTGTGTGTGTGTGTGCGCGCGCATGTGTGTGTCTCAGGGGCTGGGAGCTCAGGGGCTGAGGCTGCGAACAGTATTTTCTTATCTTCCCCTGTGCTTCATTCATAGGCTCCATTGCTGGCTCGCTCTCTCTCTCTCTCTCTCTCTGTCTCACACGCACACACACAGAGGGACAGATGTACACACACGCACACACACACACACACACACACACGTCAGATGTGCATAAAAAGACATAAAACCGCCCCGTCAGAAGCCCACTGGCGCACCCTGCAGGAGAAGAGTTTGAAAGCGGGGCAGAGCCAGGGGGCAGATAACGGCATTACCAAAAACAGGAGTTGTGGCAGCCTTCTCGGGTGGTGGAGGTGCCCAGGAGAGAGAGAAAAGGGGCTCTGTCCCTTTAAGATGTTCTGCCATTAGGGTTCCTGCCTTTTAGGTGCAGAAACCAATCATGTGATGCTGCAGAAACTTGGCCTGGCCCCAAAGCTGTATCAGTTCCAGGCTTCACGTGACCAACCTGTTTGAATGGGATCTTTTCATGGGCAGTGCCTGCTGACACAGGCCGCCTGTGCCCTGAGCTCCCGGTGCTGGGTTGGCTCACAGCCGAGGGGAAATCGGACTCCGGGGCAGGCGCCTGCCCCGCTGCCTGTTTATTCTGTGGGTATTAATGGCACAGAGGCAGCGATTCAGCCAGCAGGTCACACCAGCTAACGCCACAGAACTTGGGTAGTTACCAGCAGAGGTTGGACACCAGCAAAACACAGAGAACAAATGTCTGACACATGGCGCTGGTCTCGTGCAGCAGAACTGCTTGGTTTGCAGACGCCCTGGGCAGGGCTGCAGTCATTAGAATGGCAGGCTGCTCTGGGGGTGTTGGTCTATTCCTGGCACTTTCACAGATTTCCTGTGCAACCTTGGGCCAGGCCGGCACCACCTCCTGCCTCAGTTTCCCCACCTGGCTATGAATAGCTTGCGGCACTGATTGGAGATGTGATACAGGTGCACAAAATGAGAGCCCCAAGCCGCAGGAGGGCACAATGTGGTTTTAATTGCAAGGGGTGGCAAGGGCACTGACATGACCAGGGAAAAATTTGAACCAGGCATGATGCAGCCTGACAAAAACCTTATTCTTCTGGCAATTTCCACTGAAACTCAGGAGAAGGTGGGGGGGGGGGGGGGGG
>NW_027425833.1:0-2237 GCF_003597395.2 Chelonoidis abingdonii
TATATGTCTTAGCGATCGGCTGAACAAGAAGTAGGACCGAGTGGACTTGTATGAAGTGAATTGAAAAACAGTATTTCTTTTGTTTATATTTTATAGTGCAAATATTTGTAATAAAATATATAGTGAGCACTGTACACTTCATATTCTGTATTTTAATTGAATATATTTGAAAATGTAGAAAAACACCCAAAATTTTAAAAAATATTAACAGTGTGATTAAAATTGTGATTAATGGCAACTATTTGTTTCAATACATTAGTTTGCTTTGCATTAATCATACCTATTAACTGCAATTCATTGACAGCCCTAAGACCAACTCATCCAAACCTGGCATAATTCCCGGACCGCTGGGAAATGGCACAATGAGCAGCAAAAAAGTGCGACTGGCTGACCAGCTGCTGCTTTGCAAATGTCCTGAATAGGAACTGCACTAGGAAAATGGCTGAAGCGGCTTGCGTTCTAGTCGAAAGAGCCAATAGTCTATGGGGTTGTGTGATGTTAGCAAACTGGCAGCACAAATGAATGCAAGAGGAAATCCTCTGAGTAGAAACCGGTTTATCTTTCACCGTCCATGACAGGTAACTGTGTTGAGGCTCTAGAGGGTCTGGTGTGGTCCAATTAGAAGACTAAAGCTCTCCTCATGTCCAACGAATGACACTTGTACTCACCTGTGTGTGGGGGAGGCTTCAGAGGAGTTGGAGGGACACATACACAAGACCTGGTGACCACTGGCAATGAAAGGCAACCCCCAAGGATCGGTGCCCCAGCCTTGTTCTGGAGCAAAATTCCATTCCTGCAGAGGCATGCTGCTACTACCAACACAACCATTGAAAAGACCCTTGAGGCAGATGATAGGTAACCTGTTCTGAAAATGGTCTTTAGGGAATCCTGAGAGCTGAAGCCAGGAGACCCTCCTCCTAACTACTGCTGTAGAAATTGACACAGTTGCCCGTGACAATAGAAGCCTGCAGAGATGTCCTAGTGAGGAGTTAGCCTTCTGCAATAATTGCCTAGAACTGCTCTCTGTCAGTAGATATTAAATAAGAGTTCAGCTTGGTACAATTTGTGTGGTTGCACTTCGTCATTAAAGCCTGGTAGTTGGCAATTCTCAACTGTAAAGCAGTTGAAGTTTGTTTCTTTAAACCTAGGAGGTCACTTAAGATTTTTATCATAGAGCATAGATATCCTTTAAGCCGAGGGCAGCAAACCAGACACCCTGTTCCATAGAAGGAATGATGGAAGTTAGGATAACCTGTTTACTTCAGGTATTTAATTCTTAGATCCAAAATAGGTCAAACTGCCTTTTGCTTTGGGAATAAGGAAAATAGCAGAAATAAAAGCCTAGAGGTAGAGGAATTTCCTCTATGGCTCCTGCCAGGAGAGATTAGATCTCCTGCTGAAGAATGGCCTTATGAGAGTGGGGAAGAGGGTGATAGAAACAAATTAAAGGGAATATCCCATGTCCACCGTGCTTCGGACCCAGGGATCTGATGTGATGCAAATCTAAGCACAGAACAAGGTGGGACAATCGCTTTCCAAAATATGGGTAGGAACAAGGTGTTCTGCAAGTATGGGCACACTGCCCTTGACAAACCCATCAAAATGCAAGTTTTTAGACTGGGATGCTGGGTGAAAAGAACCTGCTGTCACACGAGTGGTCCCTTCATGTAATTCCTGCCCCTTCTTCTTGGCAGGTCTTGGGACAGAAAATAAAGCTCTGATATCTGTGAGCTTACTAGGGCAAAAATTGCTTCCCCTGTCACCAGTGGGTAAATTCCAAGCCTATGCAGCCTGTCATCTGTCTTTTCAGAAAAGGACAATCCTTGAAATGGCAAATCCTGGATGCCTGCTGTACTTCAAGAGGGAGAACATAGGACTGCAGCCATGAACACCTTATTAAACATATGGTGGATGCCATGGATAGAGCTGGTGAGTCAGCCACATCCAAACTATCCTGAAGAGTTGTCCTTGCCACCAGCTTGCCCCTCCTGTCAAGGTATGATTCCACACTCTGAACCTTAGCATCCAAAAGATGGGATACTTGCATGAACCCCTCTAAGCTTAATTACTAGCTTAGAAATGATAGAGCTGCCACCACCCAAAAATATAGTGTTTTGGGACATTTTCTGGCCCCCAAAACCTTCCCTGGGGACCTCAAGACCCAAAACCCCTTGGGTCTCACAATAAAGGGAAATAAACCATTCCCCCCTCCTTTCATCCTCCCAGATTCTCCCCTC
>NW_027425834.1:0-1014 GCF_003597395.2 Chelonoidis abingdonii
TCATCGAGTCCAGTCCCCTGTCCTCATGGCAGGACCAAATACTGTCTAGACCATCCCTGGTAGACATTTATCTAACCTACTCTTAAATATCTCCAGAAATGGAGATTCCACAACCTCCCCTCAGGTTCTGTTCTGTCAGTCTGTAGCCTGTGTCCGGAGTGGTAACAGGCATTGGGGTCAGTGTAGATAATATTGAGTCCCTGAGCTCTCACTCTCTAGTACATGAGAATTCATAGAAATGCAGCTTCATTTCACACATGAAAGTAGTCTAATACACTTTCTCACCCTGACTGTCTGTGTCCTGTATTCACAAAATCCATACCACCCGGGAACGGCACTTGGACAGACATGGAGCTGAGCTGCCATATTGAATGTGTGTGTTATACACAGTTCTGGGGATGTTTCCTGTACAGCTATATTGGGTTAAGAATTGGGATGTTTAAGTCATGGTGATATTAGGTGAAACCAGTACTGCTGCTCTTAGTTTAATAAGAGGCTGCTGTAAAACAGGGGTGTCAGGAAGCAAGAGCTCAAGAAAAGCCATCTCTCCGCTAGCACTTCATGGAAGTTGAGAGACAACACTGGAGTTACAAAATGATAAGAGTCTGTTTCCAGGCTCCCGCCATGTTACACAGCTTGTTTTGCCAGGACTGGGACTTTGTCCAGAGGTGCGGTAGCTATTTCTGAGAAGCTCTTCAGACTGACACTCACAGACACTGCTCGGGAAATCTGAAGGCCCTCGGCCTGCTTGGATTCCCATCAGAGTTTCAGGGCTTGGGATCAGATACATGTACAAGCAGTTCTTTGAAAACCCTCCTATTCTCCCGTGTTACATTTTCTTCCTACTCTTCAGATTAAACAGTATTTTGGTTCAAGAAGGCTGGCTGGTCACTCGTCTCACCACTAATCACAGACTCCTAGAGGGAAGAGCCACAGGTGCCAAACCCAATGGGACCTGCTCAGTAAGCATTGCTGACCTCAATGTGCGGTAGCCCGAGGCCCAGACTGAGGGAG
>NW_027425835.1:0-3161 GCF_003597395.2 Chelonoidis abingdonii
TTTGCTGCCTTTACAGATCCAGACTAACACGGCTACCCTTCTGATACTTGAAACCTAATATTGATGCTCTGGTTGATGCAAAACGCTGCCAGCTAAGCCAAAAACGAAATGACTGTCAAAATTAGCACTAACTTTTCACATTACAGTTAAAGAATTTGGTAAAAAAAATTAATGAATTGACTTTTAATAGCATACTGTATTTTAATACTATACTACTATATTACTCTTATTTTTTTTCTGCCTACCTCCAGGCGCTTCCCACCACCAAGCTGCCAAACAGCTGTTGGTGGCGCTTAGCACTTTCCAGGAGAGAGGGGGGAGGAGCGGGGAGCTGCGTGCTTGGGAGGAGGTGGAGAAGAGATGGGGCAGGGGCAGGACCTCATGGAAGGAGTGGAGTAGGGGCAGGGCCAGGGGCAGCGAAGGGGGGTGGTGTCAGTGATGCGGCCCTCGGGCCAATGCACTAGTCCTCATGTGGCCCTCATGGTCATTTGAGTTTGAGACCGCAGATGTATGCCATCTGCTCAGCATAGAGCCAGTGCCCGTACAAGTAATAGCAACATTTTCTACTCTGGCTACTTCCCATACTGAAGAAAAAGGGGGATTGGAGACCCAAACTAGACTTCAGAGCTCTCTACAAATTTATCAAGGTTCAGAAGGTCAAGATGGTCTCGTTATCAACTAGTATTCCAGAATAAGAGAAAAGAGAGAGGTCAAGGGCCGAGAGCCAATAAGAAGTGTACTTCCACATTTCAATTTTACTGAGCCAGAGATTACCTCAGGTTCACACTAGGCCAAGGCCGCTACCAGTAGAGTGTACTCCCTTTCAGCCTCCCATCATCCCTCAAAGTATTCTCCAAGATCCTCTCAGCAGTGGCAGCCCAAAGCCTGGCTCTATGGTTACGACACATAGACACCTTGCTTGCAAGAGGTGCAGGAGGTGTTATTGCACAGTAGGAAAGGAGCTACTTCTTGTACTTACCTATAAAAATGGAAAAAGATTTCAAATCTGGTGCCAGCCCAAAGGCATCGCCCTGAATGCAGCCACCCTACCAGAAATCCTGGACTATCTCTTATATCTCAAGAAGTTGGGGCTCTTTATTAGCTCACTAAAAGTCTACTTAACAGCAATGCAGCCTTCCACCCGCAGCTAGAAGGATACTCAATTTTCTCACCTGACTACAAAGAGGTTTCTCAAGGGCACAGCGAACCTCTTTCTCCAACCCAGACTTGCCATCTCACGGTGGGATCTCAGACTAGTGTTTAAAAGGTCTAACTAGACCACTATTTGAACCCATGGCCACTTGTTTCTTAACTCACCTTTCCATAAAGACCGTGTTCTTGATTGCCATGACCTCGGCGAGATGATTAGGGGAGCTAGCTGCTCTGATGCCACACTTCCCCTTCACAGTGTTCTTTCCTGACAAAGTTACTCTCAGGCCACATCCGAAGTTCACGCCCAAGGTGAAATTCACATTTCCTATGGACCAGTTTCCATATTCTCATCATAAACCTCATTAGGATAATAGAGAAGCCATCCTGCATATGCGTGACATGAGGAGAGCATTGGTCTTCTGTTTGGATAGGACAACAGTTTTTTTTTTTTTTTTAAGAAAATCCTGAGCCTCTTCCTCTCTGTTGCAGATAGGTCAGAAGGTGCTGCGATTTCATCTCAAAAACTCTCCAAATGGGTCTCGAACTATATGCATCTAGTAACAGAGCTTGATGATTTACTATCCCCATCTTCAGTATCACACACACTCTATAAGATTGACCTCCCCTTCTGTCGCCTTCTCCAGGGGTAACCATATATCAAGTCTGTAGAGCGGCTTCCTGGGCATCTGCACACACCTTTGCAGTACATTGTGCTATCCTGGGGGACTCTGCTGCAGACACCAGATTCGTTACCACAGTACTATCATCTATAACAGACCCGAGACTGAAGTCTCAGCCTCCCGTGATGGATGCTCTCGGGAGTCACCTACAGTGAATGCTACTCAAAAGTTATTTGCCCCATGCAGTAATGATGGTTCTTCGAGATGTGTGTCCTGATGGGTGTTCCATAGCCCATCCTTCTACTTACAAGAATCCTGGTCTGTGTGGTAGAAAAGGAACTGAGGAGGGTTTGACT
The DNA here is from genome assembly GCF_003597395.2 of Chelonoidis abingdonii. Taxonomy (NCBI): domain Eukaryota; kingdom Metazoa; phylum Chordata; order Testudines; family Testudinidae; genus Chelonoidis; species Chelonoidis abingdonii. Next base: position 2,129 of record NW_027425835.1, read on the forward strand.
ACACAAGCTGGATTGCCTCGTGGCATGTGAGGAGTGACATATGCTTGGTCTGAACAGACACTGCTACCAAAGTTCTCCGATCAGTGCAGGGATGCAGGCACACCTGCAGTGGAGCACTTACAGTGGAACACCCATAGAGAGACACATCTCGAAGAACCATTCTTACTGCACAAGGTAAGTAACTTCTTCCTTTTTATCAATTGCATTTTTAATACAGTGGACCCAAAATACACTTAGTTCAGTCAGGTTTAACTTTATTAAATTAAGTTCATACTGGATATTGTAGAAAATTCTCTTTTGCACTGTCTAAACTGGTTCTGGGCTTACAGTTTCATGTGTCATCGTAGCCTATCTGCTTTTATATACCAGCAGCCTCCTTTGGAAGATCAGCTGATATATTAGTACATGTATAGAGCATAGTTGATTCTGTTAGATACACAGCATGTTGTGCTTCATAGAAAAAAATATCAAACCCTCATGTCCTGTCTGGGCTGCATCCTTCTTGCCTTAGATAAGTAGCCACGTTGATTGGCCATATGTAAGGCAGTCAGCCCAACTTGGCTCTGAGAGGTGTAATTTGTCTCTTTCCTCAGCCACCTTTCTGCTTTTGTTTCTGCAGTTCCCTCGTTTGGGCCACCTCTTCTTACTGCTCTTTACCTATCTAGACTGGCCCCTAACTCCCACAAAATCTCACTTAATCCAGTGTCCACATAGAGCCTCCCATCTGCTGTTCCAGCACCCATTTTCGTTCAGTTAATTCTCCCAGCTCTACCCACCATCTGTGCTGGAATTTCAGGTGAGGGTTGTGAGTTTTTTGGTAATGCCCTAATCCATGCCCTAAACCATGAGATATATCTGACCTCTGATTCATTGATACTGTTGGTATTCTTGGTTTTACTTTGTCAGGCTTGTGGGGCTGACTCTTAAACTCTCTTTCCCTCTCCTTCTGTCCCACAGACAATGACCAAAACCATAGTTGAAGTAGACTCAGGGAGTTTACCTTAGAAACAAAATAGATACGTGCCCCCCCCCC
>NW_027425836.1:0-1010 GCF_003597395.2 Chelonoidis abingdonii
TGGCTGGGAGCTGCTAAGCTGGGCTGACTGGGAAGTGACTGCAGCTGGACCATGCCCCAATCAGGCCATAGCTGGCCTGTATAAAGAGGCTGTGAGCCAGGAGCTCAGGAGTCTCTCTCGGTTTGTAGACAGAGAAGGGCCTGGCTGCAGGGAGCTAGAGACTGGGTACCTGAGTGGAGCAGGGCTGGGCAAAGGCAGAGGAGCTGGGGAACTCCAGGCTGGAAAGCCTCAGGTTGTGGCCTAGCATAAGGCCAATAGGTACTGGGGATTGCAGAAGGAAGGCCAGGGGTAGGCAAAGGCAGCAGGTCTAAACCCAATCTTGTCAGTGATGAGTGGCTGATACTGCAGTCTGCCCCAGGGCATGGGGGCTAGATGATGACTGACAGTAGCCTAATACTGAGGCGAGGTGGGGATAGTGGGTGGGGGTTCCCTGGGAAGGGGAGACCCTGAAAGAAAGGAGTTACTTCCAAGGGGCAGCACCACAGATAAAGGGGCACTGGGTCCTGGGAGGGCCTCGGAGGCCAAGAGGCAGTGGATCACTGGCCTGAAGAGGACGCTCCGGAGCTGGAATGAGCTAATTCCTGGAAGTCACCAGCAGGAGGTGCCGCAGGTGTGAGTCTCCTCGTCTACAGGGGGATATGATCCAGGTCTACAAAATCATGACTGATGTGGAGAAATTAAATAAGGAAGTGTTATTTACTCCTTTTTATACCACAAGAACTAGGGATCACTAAATGTAGTTAATAAGCAACAGGTTTAAAATAAACAAAGGGAAGTATTTCTTCATACAAAGCATGGTCAAACTGTGGAACTCTTTTCCAGAGGATGTTTCGAAGGCCAAGACTGTAACAGGATTCGAAAAAAGAAATGGATAAGTTCCTTGGAGGATAGGTCCATCACTGGTTCTTAGCCAGATGGGCAAGGAGGGTGTTCCTGGCCTCTGTTCGCCAGGAGCTGGGAATGGGCGACAAGGAATGGATCACATGATGATTACCTGTTCTGTTCATTCC
>NW_027425837.1:0-1379 GCF_003597395.2 Chelonoidis abingdonii
GAGGCCAGGTCCCCTGTAGGGCCTGGGGCAAACTGCCCCATTTCCCCCCACCCCACAGCCCTGGAGCTCGCAGCGCCCCCTCCCCTTACCTTGCCGGCAGCTCAAAGCAGCAGGACGACTTAGGAGCTCAGCTGCGCTGCCCAGCTGCAGGCCATGCTACAGCTCTGCGGGTGGACGGGAATCCTGGGAGCAACAGGATGGTCCGGCTCACAGACTGGAGTTCTTTGCCCACCTCCTGGCCCTTTAACAACCGGTTCTCCACAGAGGTCTAATTTTAGCAACCAGTTCTTGGGAACCGGTGGGAACCTGCTCCAGCTCACCACTGCATCTACGTCAGCTATGGAACTAACCCACAACATTTACAATGTTCTTTGCCAGCAAGACTGCATTTGTGAATAACACTTTCCCAGTGTTTGAGAGTACATTGGGAAGAGAAAGAAAAGGTGCCAAAGCAACAGATTTCAGCATCAGATTTCCAAGTGCATCAGATTTCCAAGTGCTTAATATAAAATGGTTAGAAAGCAGATTACTTTTAGGAGTTATGGATAGTACCCTGACACCAAACCTAGGTTAATACTGACTTTAAAAAACACACAAATCTATCATTCCCATAACTTAAAAAAATAAATCATATGTGGAACTAAAAGTCTGGATCTCTTTGCATGAGGAAAAAGGTCCTAAGGAAAAATATTTTCTATTTTAAAAAGTCTACTTACAGAAAAGAGTTTTCAGCAAATGTGCCTGGGGGGGAATACTTTAATTTTAAAAACTGTGTGACTTTAAAAGAACTGTGTTATGTTCCTGAGCACAAGGAAAGCTTCATTCTACTACTAAGGTTATTAATTAGTAATACTATTCCTATGTGTTGGTATTATCTTACACTCAAGCCTTTCTTTCCTCTTCTAGTGGAAAAAGAAAACTACTTCTTCTTCAGGATGATTAACTAGATTAGAAACTGATGGATGAAGCTTTTCAATTATACATCTAGTAAAAAGCACTACACTAGCTTAGTTTGTTAGGAGGATTCAGACTGTAAGCAACACTGAGTCAGAAAATATAGTGATCTAACAAACAGTATGTGTCTTCCATAGCAAGGATACAAGTAAAGAGGGTCAGCTTCTTAACCAATAGAACTACTGTAACATTTCTTCATCAGCCCATACACACAAGGACTTAAACCCACACCATTTTTAAAAAGCACCTAGATAGCATGTGCTTACATTTAAGATATTGGTTTATTTTTTACCTTACAATTTTTCCAACACAATAATTGTGTATGTCCAACTACCAACCAATAACCTGCCTCCCCACAACATGGAAAGTCCTATCAGGCATCATAGCCGCCAAGCTACAGGACCATATGGGCCAGTACATGAGCA
>NW_027425838.1:0-1317 GCF_003597395.2 Chelonoidis abingdonii
CTGGAAATTTCCACTACATTCATCTGACGAAGTGGGTATTCGCCCACGAAAGCTCATGCTCCAAAACCTCTGTTAGTCTATAAGGTGCCACAGGATTCTCTGCTGCTAGGAAAGATCCTGGATCTCTGGGCTGTTTGTCTCTGGGGATCTCCGCTTTGTGTCTGGTTCACGCCCCTGTAAGAGTCCATTCTGGATACCCTGAAAAGTCTTTTGGGAAACCAGCAGTTTATTACATTTCTGCCACTATTTGGATTACAAACTATGACTCACCTGTGCATCTATGTCACCTGCATTCACCTCTCAATAACTCTCATTTCCTTTTTCTTAGCTAATAAACCTGTAGTTAGTTTACTATAGAATTGGCTGCCAGCCTTGTCTACACTGTCAATTGATCTGGGGTAAGTGACTGGTCTCTCTGGCCTGGAAGCCACCTAAATGTGATGTGATTTTTGGTGCAAGTGACCATTTTATCACAATGTCCAGTTTGGGTGGAAGGGTAGACTGGAAAGTCTAAGGGGACTGTCTGTGACTCCATGGTGAGACTGACGTGGTGATCCAGGCATCCGCATTTGTCACTGTCCTGCTGAAATCTAATTCTAGAGCACATCACCAGTTTGGGATGTCTGCTCTGTTTTCTGACAGTCTGCCCTGAGGTAGGCACTCATGGTCGTGAGCCGCTCCAGATAGCATGCACTCTGCTGTAGACAGTATGAGCTCTTTGGACCCTGTATAGGTTAGAGACACTGTGGCTCAGATCCTCAGCTGGTGCAAACTGGCGTAGCACTGTTCACTTTGATTTACCCCAGCTGCAGATCAAACGCATTATAGATCCTAAACATCCCATCGAGTGATGCTCATAACGGTCCCTTCTGACCTCAAACTCCATGAGTTATCTTCATAAAAGTTGAGCTGCACTTTTAGGGTGAAAGTCAGCCCTGTGAAGAGGCCTGTTATGAGGCCAGGGTACCAATTAAATCCCATCGCAACTGAATTAATCTGACACACGGGCAAGTTGCGTGGGACTTTAGTGAGGCCATGGGTCTTTTGCTGGTCATCGATACATTTGTGTCTCTTTTAACCATCCCAAGAATACACTAATGCCTGTTGCTTAAACAGTGCTTCATTTGGGTGAGGGTTGAGCCCCGGCACCTCTGGGCTTGGCAGTTCTTAACCCCGGCACCTTTGGGCTTGGCAGTTCCTAAACTCTCCACCTCTGGGCGTGGCAGTTCTTAACCCCGGCACCTCTGGGCGTGGCAGTTCTTAACCCCGGCACCTCTGGGCTTGGCAGTTCCTAACCCCGGCACCTCTGGGCTTGGC
>NW_027425839.1:0-1739 GCF_003597395.2 Chelonoidis abingdonii
TAGCCCAGTATCTGTCTACCGACAGTGGCCAATGCCAGGTGCCCCAGAGGGAGTGAACCTAACAGGCAATGATCAAGTGATCTCTCTCCTGCCATACATCTTCATCCTCTGACAAACAGAGGCTAGGGACACCATTCCTTACCCATCCTGGCTAATAGCCATTTATGGACTTAACCACCATTAATTTATCCAGTTGTCTACCATTTGTATGAAAGTTGAGTAGAAGCTCTGCATTACTTGAAAATCAGGCCACTCTTAAATAGATGGCTGAGTGTGGATTTAGATGCCAAGCTTTAACCGTCGCATTTTGAAAATCTGGGGCTTAATTTATGCTATAGGGGCCTGTAGCGATTCACGACTCACCTCTGCGGCACCTCCTGCTGGCCCGGTATGGGAATTAGCTCTCCAGCCTTGTAGCGCCCTCTGCAGGCCAGTGTCCCGCTGTCACTTGTCCTGTGTTCCTCTCGGATCCTGGTGCCCCTCTCCCTTGGGTGCTGCTCCCTGGCAGTATCCCTACTCTCTGGGCTCCCCTCCCAAGGGAATCCCCACCTTGCCTCTGTGTTCACTGCCAGTCCTCATCGAGCCCCCACACTCTGGGGCAGACTGCAGTTCATATCACTCATCATCGGCAAGGGGGGTTTAAACTTGCTGCCTCCACTTACCCTGGGATACACCTCTGCAACTCCAGTACCTTTTCAGGCCTTTGCCTAGGCTTGCAGCATGGAGGTTTTCCAGGTGGGAGCTCCCCGGCTCCCTGACCCTATTCCCCATCACTGCTCTAGTCCAGTACCTTACACAAGTATCTCTGCGCCTAGAGAGAGAGTGCCTGTGCTCCCGGCCCACAGCCTCTTTATAGGGCCAGCTGCGGCCTGACTGGGGCATGGCCCAGCTGTGGCCACTTCCCCGATCAGCCCAGGTTTTCCCCTACTACAGCCTTCTCCCAGGGCTCTTTTAAGCCCTTCAGGGCAGGAGCAGGTGGCCACCCCGCTACAGGGCCCTATCCTGTACATCCTGTTCCCACTGATAATATTCCCACTGATCTTCAGTGGAAGCAGGATTGATCTCTTTGTATGCTGCTGGGGAGCTGAATTATTGGTCAGGCTAGGATATATGTTGGTTTCTGAATATGTATTTGAGGAGCACTTTATAACAACCTTTATGTGGTAGGTGTGCATTTCATGCATTTTGAAGAAAGACACATCCTTGCGTGTGGTAGGGAGGTGGCTATGATGACAATCAATAATACTCTGAAGTTCTATAGACGTGATGCATTAATTACTCTTCAAAACAATCCTGTGTGCTAGGAAAAAGTTCATCCAATGTTCATTTTATAATTGGGGAAACTGAGGCATGGCAACTGGGCCAAGATCACACAAAATGGTAGCAGAGAAAGTGAGTCCAAGAGTCTGATACCCAGTCATATGATATGACCACTTGGTATGGGACTGGGGCTGGTAAGATGGAGGACAGAATGAGAGGGTTTGCTCTTCATGATTCTGTTATTTATTATCATCTGGGCACTTTACATGGTTCCAGTTGAGATAATCAAGATATGATAAAGAAAGATTCAACATCTTGTTCCTCTGATGTCTACCAATCAGCTAGGAATCCAAGAATCAGTCAGTGGGGCAAAGAGGTATATCTCAGAGCTGCTTAACTCAGGCCTAAACAGAGACTGGGAATGGTTGGGTCATTACACTAATTGAATCTATTTCCCTATGTTAAGTTCTCCTCACACC
>NW_027425840.1:0-7379 GCF_003597395.2 Chelonoidis abingdonii
AGAGAAGACTGAGAGGGGACGTGATAGTCTTCAAATATGTTAAAGGTTATTATAAAGAGGGCTGTGATCAATTGTTCACCATATTCACTGAAGGAAGGACAAGAAGTAAGGGGCTTAATCTGCAGCAAGGGAGGTTTAGTTAGATATGAAGAAAAACTTTCTAACTATAAGATTATTAAGCTGCTAAGGGAGGCTGTGATATCCTTGCAGGTTTTTAAGAACAGGTTGGACAAACACCTATCAGTGATGGTCTAGATTTACTTGGTCCTGCCTCAGCACAGAAGGCTGGACATGATGACTTCTCAAGGTCTCTTCTAGTCCTATATGTCTATGATTTGAAATCCAAAATATATCTACTGTTCCTGTTGTTCTTTTGTACTTGACTACTGTATCTTTAGAATGCTTTCTGTTAATCAATATTTGAATCAGTGAGACCACCAGCTAAGAAAATAAAGGGGAAGAAAAGTTGAAAATCTGTTAAATTGTTTTGAATTGCGAATAAGGAATGAAATAATCTGTTCACATTTCAGCTAGTATTTCCTTTTAGAAGTCAGGCTGTTAAAATAAGGAAAAGGACAGTGAGATTCTAGATCTTGGGCTGGGATAATGTTCCATTGTACTGGGTTAGTTGCAGACAGCAATGGAAAACATATTTACATTATCACCACTGTCAGAAGAAGCTAACCTTGTATAGCCAAAGCAGCCACAGGATATTTCAGCTAAAAATTTTTTTTTTAATTTACTGTAGTTGTGATGACTCAGACTCTGCTGAATACCACTAAAATTGTAACTGGGACTTTTATTAATATTTGAGTTGGACTCCTCTGCTGGAACATTTCTTAATGATAGAAGTAATGGTGATGTATATTTTCCTTATAAGTAATTCTGAATGTTCATAAATGAACTTACTATAAGTAGGATATGGGAAAATAAGTTCTTATTTTTTATCTAATATAGTAGTTAAAATAAATGTCATGCTTCATGTAGCCAATTGTTGAAACCTCTTGTCTTGTATCTGAGATGGTTTGGCAAGGTCCTGTCTTGCATTTGGAAAGGTTTGGCTGATTAGCTGATGGGCATGCTAAAATGGCATAAAGAACCCTTTCAGATGACAGTTATTAGATTTAATTACCAGACTATGTTGTATTTGGATATTCTGTGGTATAAGGTTGAAAGCTTGACAGTTTGAAGGGTTTTTTTGGTTCCTCCTTATTAGTGGTAATTTTATGGCTGTCATTCATGTGTAATAGATGTAAATGGTTTTTTTCTTATACTATTTTTTAACCATATGTTCTCTCCTTCTGGGGCCTGGAAGATCTTTCCCATAAGGGTTTAAAGGATTAGGAGAAGAAATTATAATAAAAGAAATTTGTCTGACCAGATCCGAAGAAAGCAAAACTTTGATGATAGTTTTCCTGCTGCATTGCTTTCTTGTCATTATGATTACTGTTGGATTCTAATTTATCTTTTCTTCCAAAAGTAGGTTTGTGATCCCTTACTGAATAAAAACAACATTTTCCAGAAATATTGAAGCATAAGAAACAATGCAAAATAGTGGACTTCTAATAGGCAAACTTTAGTGCGCCAAATGTGTTGCGTGCTGTCTGATGGATTGAAAAGGAAAGATGTTCAGGAGACTATACAGGTGGCCCAACTGAAAATAATTTTGTTCAGACTAAAGAACAGGAAGAAATAGATCACACCAATATATGGCACAAAAGAACCTTTAAAAGGACATTGTTGCGTAAACTAATAATATCTCTTAAAAATGACAACCGTCCTTTACCCGTGTTACTAATAACATGAGATTATTAGAACTTAAACAACTTTAAAAATATACTTTGCTTTTTACTATTTGTTTACTTTTTATGTTTTACTCAACTTGAACAATGAACACAGACTAGGTTGTTTCATTTTTGTTTACAATTAGTTTCAGGGGCAGCAATTTTTAAATATTTTTGGTGGTGCCCAGAACAGGTCCAAGTCCCATTCCCCCCATCTGCCTTGTAAGTTGATATATATTTTTTAAAATAATGTAAAAATGATGGCACAGAGGTTTACAGTTTACCCATAACGTACCAACATTTGGTAGGGTGCAGGGGATAGGGCTCTGGCTGGGGTGAGGTCGGGGTGGGCTGGGATGAGGGTTTGGGGTGTGGAGGAGGATCTGGGCTAGGGAGAGGTGGCGATGCGAGTGAGGCTTTAGGGTGGCCGGGATGAAGGGGTTCATGGTGCAGGGGGGGCTCAGGGCTGGGGCAGAGGGTTGGGGTGGTGTGAGGGGCTCTGGCTGAGGGTGCAGGCTGTGGGATGGAGCCAGGATGAGGAGCTGGGACATGGCTGGCTGCCCAGGGCTGGGCCAGAGAGGAAGAGTCTCCCAGCCATCTCCCACCAGCAGCAGCGAGCTCCGGAGAAGGGGAGGGGAGGGGCTACTTTTCTCGCCGCTCCCTCCTGGCAGCACACTCACCCATGCCACCCTAATCACTACATGTGCTCCTAGCCCTCTCAGGTCCAGGAAGCCCCCTCACCTCCCTGGGTGGGTGTGGGGGTGGGCTGCCATCACCTGTGCACATCTTCCTCTGCAGGCGGTGGCACAGCCACCACCTATGCCTGCCACTGGCGTTGGCTCCCGTTTTGTAGCAACGCAGCAGTGCTGGTAGAGGAGCACTGTGCAGAGGGCAGGGCGCGCCCGGGCTACACCCCAAGGGCGCAGGCAGGGATGCTCCAGGGAGGCATTGCGAGGCAGCGAAGGCAGCAGGCAGGGGGGGATGCTCTGGGGGAGCTGCGTGGGGCGGCAGGTGGGACCAGGGGAGGAACCGGCCCCGACATGAGGTGCCATGCCCTGTGCTTGATATTGCTGGAGCATGGACACCCAGCCCGTATAACTTGCCACTCCTAATTAGTTTTACTTTTCCTTTTTTGTAGATGCACAGATTTCATTTGTAAACAATGCAGCGGCCCTGCTGTATAGAACTGCAACACCCTCTACAATAGCAAAGCACATATGCTACTTTCTAGGCACTGATTGATAATGCCTGAAACAAGGCTAGCACCTCAGGTTTGCAAATCGCCTGGTGCTCCTACCAATCAACGTATTCACAAAGTCCACAAATCTCACCACTTCACATTGGGGCTCCTCTTTATAGTGCAGATTATTTTGATGTGGTCTAATATATTGTATTGTGACCTGATCCGATGCCTGCTGAAGTCGTAGGAGTCTTTTCATGGACTTTACTGGGTTTTGGGACAGCCCCACAAAAAGTTAAGTCATAGTAGTGTAGCACTGATTAGGAGTTCTATTTTACTCTTGTTTTGATGCAATAGACACAGTGTTTTCTTAATTCACGTATTTGTATACCTATATTCAGGCCGGCTCCAGGCACAGGACGCCAGCACGTGCTTGGGCGGGATGCCGCGGGGGGCGCTCTGCCATTGCCGCGGAGATGGCGCAGGCGGCCCCGGTGACCTTCCGCAGGCGTGCCGTGGGGGTCCGCTAGTCCATGCTCCGTGGAGCATCCGCAGGCAAACCTGCGGAGGTCCTGGAGCCGCGGGACCACCAGACCCCGCGGCAGGCGCTGCAGGACGTCCACCAGAGCTTGCGGGACCGCGAGCGGCAGAGCGCCCCCGCGGCGTGCCGCCCTGCTTTGGTGGCGAAATTGCTAGAGCCGGCCTGTCTATAAGTACACTTAAAAATATTTGTTGTGGTGCTTTCCTGTCTTAGTACGAAATAGGGGTTCTACGTGTAAAAATGGTTGGGCTTTTTATCATTAATTTTTTTAAAAATGTGGTTGAATTTAGCACTTTAAAAGTTTGTGTCACAATGCTCTCCCTGCTCCAACAAAAGATCTTGAAGTCTAGAGCAAGGTCCAGAACTGGATATTTCACACAATGTGTGCCAGCTCCTGTGCTAGGCTGCTGACTGGCTATTGTTTAACTTTAAGAACCTTTTATGAGAGCATGTGTTCTTACACTTGGTTCAATGGTCAAAGGAAAAATTAATAATGAGCTCCCAGCATAAAATAACTGCACACTGTGATGGTGCTGCCCGTGGGAGCCAAATGAGGTCACTCATCAGGGTGAACTGCAAACAAAACGGGGCAGACAAACCAAATGCTGGTGGTTATTCACTATTTAGATTTACAACCAGCACAAACAGCTTCTTAGTACCGCACTGGTTACTAGAAGTTAACCACGCAGTTCCCTTAAGTGCCCCTCAGCCTCCGTTCAGACACCTGTCAAACATATGATGATGATTCCTGAAACATCTTACTTCATCATATAAAAGAAGAGGTTCTCCCTCCAAAGGATCAGCCACATACCCAAGTTCAATTATAACTTAGATCTCACCCCGAATACATGCTATAGCCAGTTCTATTAACTAGCTAAATTATTAGAAAAGAAAAGAGAGGAGTGTTTGGTTAAAAGTTTAATATACAGACAGACTTGAATTCATTCTTGAGTTTCAGATACAAGTAGGGTGAGCTTGTAGTAGCAAAAGTCTTTGAAAAGTCAGAGGTTATAGTCAATTTCCAGATCAGGTTGACTCCAGTTAATGACTGGGGATCTTCAATCCTTGTGGCTTAAGGTTTCCCCCTCTTGAAACCCAAAGAGATCTGAAGAAGAAGGATCGGTGTCCCAGCTTCTTATACATTTTCAGCAGCCTTTTGCCTGAGAAAACAATAGGCTTAACCTTCTCCAAACACCTGGCAATTAGCACAGAGTAATTTATCCATTAAACAGTTCAGATACAGGTTACCACAACCTTCAAAGAGACACATAGACAAAAATACTATTTCACTCAAGTATCATCTTAAATGCTAATATTCCTTTTTTGATCTTTGAATTAAAACTATACCAATAGACAAGACTTGTTTGCTGGCATCCCAAGACCTGGGCAAACATTTACCCTTCTACCTCTAACAATGCAGACTTGCATTTCAAAGCTCTATTCATTTACATATCTTCCTAACCAGTTCTTAAGCTTCACCCATGGGTCAGGTCAGTCGGTGAGGTGAGTTAATTAACTCTTTCTGGCCCTGTCACCTTTCAGAGAGATATTATATTATACTCATAACGTCACAAACACTCAAAGCTTCACTGAGCAATTTTCTTTTCTAAAATACAGTTTAAGACAATTTACTGAAACTGGCAGTGCAAAAAACTAAAACTGCACACTTTAAAATATTTTAACATGTTAGAAAATTGTTCTTAAGTGATAATCTATTAACCATTCCTTTTTTTAGATCAAAATTAAGCACCTAGTTGTGATGCTTCGCAAGGCCAGAAGTGAAAATGTTTAGTGGGCTAACAGTAATCTCTATTTGTTATGTCTACAGATATACATTATATTTAGAAAATTACCACGTGATCCAGCATTATGAAGAATCTAGGTTCAGTCTAGAATAATTCATTTTTGCTCAGTTGAATTTTTGGCTGAATACTATTCTGATTTTATTTCTATTCTTTTTATATCTGATTAAATTTATTTAGCTTGTTATGGAGATTTTATGAAGGACAGGGCTGCTCTTGAGTTTTGAGCTCTGTATGTTTTTAATAATTATGGCATAGTTCCTAGACATTAACAGGTGCTACCTAAAGCAAAAATAAATAAAAATAGCACATCAAGATTAAGTAGGTATCAACAGAGTTATTGCTATTTATTATTACTGTAGTAGCACATATAGGACCCAATTAAAGAGAAGGGCCCTACTGTGCCAGGCACTGTAGATACGATCTCAGCATCTGATGAAACAAACATACAAGGGAGGATGAGGTTGCAGTGAAACAATTGTTTGTTACAGTACTCAGCTGTCGCAGCTATGCAGGGAAGCTTGCACAATCCCTGCATTTAATATATCTCACTTAAGTCAGTGCTTCACTTTCATGAATATTACATTCAATCACGGACTTCATACAATAATACAAAATATTTTGCTTGCAAAAAAAGTTATAGTTCAGCTGCGAAAATGCATTGTCTCTAAATACAACTGCATTAGAAAATGATTAGTCATTTAAACTAAATGGAAAAGGCAATCATGTGTTCCCTTTAAAAGGTTCATAAAACCTCATGAGAGAGATCTGCATTCAGATGGAGTATACAAATTAGCCCTAGTTATGGGCCCAATAATTTCTTTCATGAAAGTGTTCATCAGAGGATGCTGGAGCCTGAAGAGAATAGAACTCTGTGATATTCTCATTGTACACTTCTATTCCAGTTCTTCTGTTTCTCTCTCTCTATGTGTGAGAAAATATCCTTACTTCTCACTTCTCCCATAGAAGAAGCAGCAAGTCTCGCCCTCAAATCCAAGAGATCCTCTGAGATCTGTGTGGGGGTGAGAGTGGGCCTTAGGACCATCTGTTCACTGGCTCTTGGCTCTCAGCTGCTCTCCTTCCCAGCATTTAGTTCCACTGGCACTGTAGTTCCATGGATTTCCTCAGCCAGCAGCACTCATAGGTACATCTTAAACTGTTGAAGTTAGTTTCCCCAGGTGGAGTGAGTTCCACTAAATTATTATAGACAGGGGCTGTGTTTTCTTTTTAGCAATTTTACATCTCAGTGTCACAGGGAAGATGTAAATCCCCTGATCTTGCCCCCCCTTTCTCCTTCCACTCCATTTATCATCTATGCATACTCTGCAGGCCTGAGATCAGGGATGCTCCCTCTGCAGAGGCAACTTCCCCCCGCCCCTTTGTTGGAAAGAGATGATTAGCATAGAGATCATGGGGAAATGATCAGGCCCTTTGTCTTACTTACCTCTGTCACCTAGGCAGCTAAACATTTTTAAAAAATGTGTCTGAGTTTACAGCTATCGTATGGATCCATTCCATCGAGGATAGGGGTCCCGGCAAAGACAGACACATCCAGGAGGTGATTGCATGGCTGTGTGGATGGTGTGGCTGGGAGGGTTTTGGCTCTCTCTACCATGGTATGCTATCCCGAGAGAGACTGCTCAGCAGACATGGGATCCACATATCAATTAAGGGAAGAATATCTCTGGATACAGACTGGATAACCTAGTGGTGTGGGCTTTATATTAGGTTCAGCCGGGGTAGGAGACAAAGTCCACAGGTCAGTCCAAAATATGGAGACCTGAGTGAAGGGTCAGAAACTGGTGGAACAAGGGAAATCACAGCAGAGACAAAGCAGAGATAAGAGGGAATATAGAAGGGAATCTAATGAACATCTTAGCTATCTGTATACTGATAGACACATGGGAAATAAACAGGAAGAACTAGAAATACTAGTGAATAATTACAATTATGACATAATTGGCATCACCAAAACTTGGTAGCCTAATTCACATGACTGGAATATTGGTATAGAAGGTGTGACAGACCCAGACCAGTGTGGTACAGGAGTCTGGTAGAGGGCAAATATACTG
>NW_027425841.1:0-1201 GCF_003597395.2 Chelonoidis abingdonii
TATATATTATAGACTTATAGAAAGAGACCTTCTAAAAACATTAAAATGTATTAGTGGCATGCAACCTTGAATTAGAGTGACTAAATGAAGACTAGGCACACCAGTTCTGAAAAGTTGCCAACCCCTGTATAGACAATGACATTGTTTTACTCAAGATTCATACAAATGTTAATATTCCCTCTTGATCTCTGAATCAATAGTTGTAGTGACAGACAGGAACTATTTGTTTACGAGTAGCATTTAAGATACACACAATTAGTATTACTTCCAGCAATACAGGTTTGCATTTCAAAGTTCTAACCTATTTAGCAAGAATGGCCCTAATTATTATTTGCATACCTTTCTAACATAACTTTAAAGGTGGGCTCTGCATCATTCAGCCTGCAAGCTGTTTAACCCTTTCTGACTACATGTCACATATATAAATGTTCCTTGGACTTGGTTGACACAAAAAGTTGCAACAGATTAACTAAAGCTGTGCTTCAGAAGTACTGTAGTTAAACTGGCGCAGAGCCTTGTGTGCACAATCTCATTGGTTAAACTGTTGTAACCAGTTTTAAAGCAATATAAATGTATCAGCAGAGGGGCTTGCAATGGCTAATTAAATTGGCCTTTAAACCAGCTGTAGTCAGAGTGATGCTTCTGCATCTGTAATCTATTTTCCCAGGCACTGCATGCAATAGTACAGTTTAGTTGTTTTTCTCTACAGTACTCAAGATAAGCTTGATTCTCATGATTTAATGTTCTTGGAAGTTCAGCTTAATAAACCAAATTTTGGAGGTAAGCAACAGCATGGTGAGATATATAGAGCATTGTAATTAATAATTAGTGATGGTTTTATGAACACAGACACAACATACAATACATTCTGCATATGTCAGACCTTGTCATAGCTGAAACCACTTCAGAATTACAACTCTGTCCTGAAATATGAGATAGAGGGAATAAAACTGTGGGGAAAGCAATGTGCATCCTTCAGCTCACAAAGCAACTAGCTCATTTAATAATCTTAAATCTTTCTACTAATTAATGGAGGGAAACTCCATAAAGCTTGTCTCTCAATACATTTTGATGTGACTTCTCAGAAATGGGATGTGCATTATCTATTTGCTTTGAAATGGAGAGAAAGAAAAAAATCATAATTCTACAAAGAGCAAGTCAAACCTCCTTCCATTCCCCTTCCCCCTGCCCTTCCCTCCCC
>NW_027425842.1:0-983 GCF_003597395.2 Chelonoidis abingdonii
TAGAGGGGTTGTACCTTGCTGCGTAGAAGGGTTGCACCTTAGTACGTCAGGAGTGATGTGTAACTTCTTTGTACCTGTGTATAAGAATGCATCCCTGGGGTGATGTCTTTGTCCGGCCTAGGGGACAGTGGAAAGTCCCGCCACTGACTAAGCCGGGTCCATTGCCAAGAGGCACTCTCTCGTAGTATGCCCTGAGTTAGGCTAAGAAACCTACAGGGAACTGCCATTGTGTCTGAGATCGCAATAAACCCAGCAGATGTGACTTTGCACCTTACTGGAGTCCGTGGTCGCTGGGGGTCCTCGTCGGGTCTGCTGCATCAGCTATCTGCAGAGCTGGGACAGCACACAGGGCAAGAAGACGCACGCGGCCGAGTGATACCAACAAGGAGAGAGCAGAGCACCACATCAGTAGCATTTGACAACACAACACACTTCTGACAGCACTGGTGACCCCGACCGCTGATCTGGTGAGTAAGAGAACCTGCCGTGGCAAGAATCGCAATCTAACATGGCAGCAAACCTCGAGCTAGGGAACCCCCTGATCCCCTCCCTTTTGATCCCCACAGAGTTTGATAACTCCTGGACCCGCTGGATTGCCAGTAAAGGGGGTCCATATGAATTTAAAAAAGAGAGTGGGGAGACATGGACTGGCATATGTACAGTCGAGGCTCTGAGAAATAGTAATAAAAGTAAAAAAGCAAGAATTTTACAACGACTGTCTCTGGCAGTGAGATGGCTGAAACAGCCTGCTGGCCAAACAAGTAATGGGAAAAGCAGGGCAAGTAACAGTAACAAAGAAACAGTTAAAAGAATCAAAAGAAGCTGCACAGCCCTGGAATGTTCCCACCGCCCTTGCAGGGTGGCAAGCAGCCCAGAGACAACCAATACAGGAACAGAGTGAAACACTAGAAACAGCTTTAAGGAACCTACAAAAAATACATGTGTCGTCCCCTGTTATAACTATTGGTGGTAAACAGCAGGCT
>NW_027425843.1:0-1462 GCF_003597395.2 Chelonoidis abingdonii
ATCAACCATCAAATATCCTTAAGAGATTATCAGTATATCTTAGTATATACTTATAACTGAAAATGAACTACATATATGTTATATACTACTGTCTGCTGTCTTTCTCTCTCTCTCTCTCTTCTATGGCACTGACATCTATTTATCTCTCTCTCTCTTATATACTACTGTCTTCTTATGTGCTCCATTCAGGCAATGAAAGAGTGTTCGACTCAGGATGGCTTATTTCTCAGCTCAGAAGGCCACCTTGGGACATAATCTTCAGAGAAATTCACAGACTTTCTCAGAACTACAGAGGGAATTGCTTGAGGGGCTATTAACCAAATAACTTATGGGCCAATCCTCAGAGAAGCAGGCTCTAATTCCCACACTCCCACATGGGTTTTGTAAACACACACAGCTACCTTCTTAGATTTCCTCTGCACTAAATTCTGAGCTACTTCTACATGCTCTTGCCACATATCAAACCTCCATCCATTATTCGTGGATCCAGTCCCGAAAAGAATTGGCTGAATAACAAAGCACAGTGGGAAAGATTCTTTAGGCAGCCAACCAATAGAAAAACACTTTGCTCTTATTCTGGGCTTAAAATCAGTAGCTCTCAAAGAACTTTACCAAGGAGGTCTGGGTCACTATCCCCATTTTACAGATGGGGAAACTGAGGCACAGACAGGGGCGATTCACTCTGGAATGGATAAGAGGGGACTCAGCCAAAATGACTGCAGTACAGTTACTCCAGATTTACACTGGGGTGAATGAAAGGAAGAATCAGGCCCATTGACTCAAATGGGCCAAAAAACAGTGTCTCTTCCCCTGATCATCCACTCACTGACACTGGGCATACACAGGTATAACTCCACTGACTTTAGGAGAGTTATTCCAGATTTGAACTGGCATAGGAGTAGGATCCTGTCCCATGTGAACACAGCATGTGCCTGAATTTCAGAGGCACAGAGGGGAAATACAACCCTGGTCAAACTGCATGGACTAGAGCCTCACCTTATGTGAATTAGCAAACCTCTTTTGATTCCAGCTGAGCAATTCTAACTTACATCCATTGGGGATCTGACTCAGTTTGACCTGGGATATCAGGAACTACATGTGCCCATGTCTCATTCACTTGCCCTGAACTGAAATCTAGTAGACACTGCATTCCATTCTCACAAAACTATTACCATTTTTGAAAGAGGTGTTTCCCCTCACTCAATCAAGTTAGAAAGTATTTTTACTGTCTTGAAACACAGGAATGTAAAATAAAGCACAAAGTATTTGTCATTCCCTCCTTACGTACCAGGTATCCTCTGCAGGAGAAACAGCAGCCAGACCAAGAGGTGCCCTATTCACACTTTGATCTTCTAGGCCGGATGTTTAGGCACATAAAGGTGCAGACGGAAGCCTAAGCACCTGAAAAGATGATGTGCCTAACTCCCATTGGATGTTACATGGCTATCATGTTTTGGCATTT
>NW_027425844.1:0-3023 GCF_003597395.2 Chelonoidis abingdonii
GTGGCTATAGTAATGTCTTTGGTGACCATTAGTTTTTCCTTCTCTGTTAGCATGTGTAATAAATTTAGACAGCAGAAGGATGAGGTCTGTAACAAGAGATGATCCAGGTCTTTCAAGTGGCAAGAAGGAAAACCAAGTGTGTGTGTTAAGTATTGTTATTTTATTTTATTTTTTTAGGATGAGATAATCAGTAAGGCTGACTTGTATTTAATAAATCTTTATTTCTTCCTCTAAAATGAGAATTTTCCATATTAAGACAAAAGCTAAAATTATTTTTGGTTTAATTTCAGCATCAGACACCCAATTAGTAGCAGGCAAAGAATATAGAAAATAGTCAGTTTGAAGATAAATTATGTGGTACAGAATTGAAGCAATTTCCCCTAAGATTTGGATAAAAAGCTCCATATGTCAATCAGTTGATAGAACTGAGAGAAAGATTTTGACAGGTTTGTTATGGCGAGAGGGTTAATGATTTTAAAACAAGTGGTTTGATCAGTTTAAAGACTAACTTCAGAACAGAGAAATAATCCTGATTATTATGATTTATTGTTTGTATTACTTTAGCACCTAGGAGCAATAGTCGTGGACTAGGACCTCATTGTTTTAGATCCTGTACAAACACAGAACAAAAAGATGATCCCTGCCCCAAGGAGCTTACAATATAAGTATAAGGGAAGAGACAATAGGTGGATACAGGCAGAAAGGGAGTACAATATTGTCTGATTGTTTCCTTGGATTGGTGATAGGCAGCAGTCACAGCAGACTAGCGATCTAGTATCTGTCTACTTTTTGTGGTTAAGTTATGATCATGAAACAGTTGTGATAATTAATTTAAATCCTCTTGCTGTAGAGGGAGTTGGGTATCCTCTATATTCAAAGATTTAGATAATGATGTCGAGAGTACACTTATAAAGTTTGTAGACAATTACAAACTGGGAGGAGTTGCAAATGGTTTGGAGGATAGGATTAAAATTCAAAATGATCTGGTCAAACTGATCTGAAGTAAATAAGATGAAATTCAATAAGGATAAAGGCAAAGTACTCCACTTAAGAAGGAGCAATCAGTTGCACACACACAAAATTGGAAATGACTGTTTAGGAAGGAGTACTGGGGAAAGGGATCTGGCTGTCATAGTAAGCAAGACACAAGAAGTAATTTCTTCCACTCTACCCTGTGCTGATTAGGCCTCAACTGGAGTATTGAGTCCAGTTCTAGTGCCACATTTCAGAAAAATTGGAGAAAGTCCAGAAAAGAGCAACAAAAATGATTAAAGGTCTAGAAAATATGATCTATGAGGGAAGATTGGGGTCAAAAAATGGGTTTGTTTAGTCTGGAGAAGAGAAGACTGAAGGAGGAAATAAGTTTTCAAGTACATAAAAGGTTATTACAAGGAGAAGAAGAAAAATTGTTCTTATTGACCTCTGAGGACAGGACAAGAAGCAATGGGCTTAAATTGCAGCAAGGGCAGTTTAGATTGGACAGTAGGAAAAGCTTCCTAACTATCAAGGTGAGTAAGCACTGGAATAAATTGCCTAGGGAGGTTGTGGAATCTCCATCACTGGAGATTTTAAAGAGCAGGTTAGATAGTCACCTCCTGCCTTAAGTGCAAGGACAGGACTAGATGACCTCTTGAGGTCCCTTCGAGTCCTATGATTCCTATTATTTATTATGGATATAATTGTGACTTTATTTTCTCTCAATTTGAGCTGATGGGTGAGGGGATTTAAGTTATTGTTGAATCCCAGTGTTATGAATATAATTGTAATAATTTGTCAATTCCATTTGGATTGGGAGAGTGAGGACTGAATTGCTGTTTATTCCTAGGGTTGCCAGCAGGGCCGGCTCTACCAATTTCACCGCCCCAAGCACGGCGGCACGCCGAGGGGGGCGCTCTGCAGCTCGCCGGTCCCGTGCCTCCGGTGGATCTCCTGCAGGCGTGCCTGCGAGGGATCCGATGGTCCCGCGACTCCAGTGGACCTCCCACAGGCGTGCCTGCGGATGCTCCACCGGAGCCACGGGACCAGCGGACCCTCCACAGGTACGCCCGTGGGAGCTCCACCGGAGCCGCCTGCCGCCCTTCTGGCAACCGGCAGAGTGCCCCCTGCGGCATGCCGCCCCAAGCACGTGCTTGGCGCGCTGTGGTCTGGAGCCGGCCCTGGTTACCAGGTGTCTGGTTTTCAACCAGAATGCCCAGTTGAAAAGGGACTCTGATGGCTCAAGTTGCCACTGCTGACTGGGTCATTAAAAGTCTGGTCGGTGGTGCATTTTGGGATCGGGAGTAAGGCAGGCTCTCTGCCTGCGCTAGTGCTGTGTGGCTTCCAAAAGCAGCTGCCAGGTCCCTGCAGCCTGTAGACGCATGGGCACCCACTGAGGCTATGCACGTTGCCCCCGCCCCGAGGACCAGCTCCCATTGGCCAGGAACTGCAATCTGTGGGTGAGAGGAGACTGCACGGAGCCTCCCGGGCCACCCATGCATCGAGGGGGCCTCAGAGACCTGATAGCTGCTTCCTGGGAGCTGCAGCCCGGAGGGGACTCCAGCCCGGAGTCCTTTCCCACACCCAAACTCCCTCCCAGATCCCGCCCCCCAACATCCCAAAACCACTTACCCCAGACCCATCCTGCACTCCAAACACGTCATCCCTGGCCACACCCCAGAGCCTACATCCCCAGACAGAGCCCGCATCCCCTCCCACACTCCAAACCTCTTGGCCCCAGGCCGGAGCCCCCTCTTGCACCCGAAACACTTCATCCCTGGTACCACCCCAGAACCTGCACCCTCAACTGGAGTCCTCATGCCCCCCCGCCCACACACACACACATGAACTCTCTGTCCCAGCCCGCAGTCCTCTCCCGCATCCTGAACCCTTAATTTCTGGCCCCACCAAAGCCTGCACCCCCAGCCAAGGTCCAGATCCTGAACCCTTATATACTCATACTGAGCCCCAGTGAAGTTGATGGAGGTTCACATAAGCCTGAAGTCCATCCATATGGACCAAATTACTCTGTGTGTGTGTGTGTGTGT
>NW_027425845.1:0-1006 GCF_003597395.2 Chelonoidis abingdonii
TCCTACAGGTTTTTGTATATTGCCATTCCTAATATCTGACTTGTCCATTTATCCTTTTCCATAGGGACTATCCAGTTTGGCCGATGTACACAGCAGAGGGGCATTGCTGGCACCTGATGGCGATATGTTAGGATATAGAGCGGGGTCGGCAACCTTTCACAAGTGCTGTGCTGAGTCTTCATTTATTCACTCTAATTTAAGATTTCGCGTGCCAGTCATACGTCTTAATGTTTTTAGAAGGTCTCTCTCTATAAGTCTATATTATATAAATAAACTATTGTTGTGTTTTAAAGTAAATAAGGTTTTTAAAATATTTAAGAAGCTTAATTTAAAATGCCAATCTTATCAGTTTAGTGTGATCCTTTTCCTTGCTGAGTTTTCCAATGTGCGCCACAGCAGGAAGTGGCTGAGGCCAGGAGCAGAGCCCCAGGCTGGCTGCCGGTACCCCACGCCAGCATTGGCTGAGTGGGGCTGGAAGTCTGGATACTGGCTGGCAGAGGGTCTGGTGGCTGGAACTCCAGACCCGCAGTGGGCTGAGCCTCTCAGCCTGCCACTGGCCCCGCTCAGTCCACTGCTGGTCTGGAGTTTTGGCAGGGGTAAAAGTAACTTACATTTCTTACAGGTACTGTCGTATTACACCCCTCCCCCTCGGGGGCGAGGAGCTCAGGGGCTGGGATGTGTGTGTGGGAGCACTCAGAGCAAGGGATTGGAGTGCGGGGGGATCAGGGCAGGAGGTGGAGATGTGGATGGTGCAAGAGTCAGGGCTGGGAGCATGGGGGGTGTAGGAGTCAGGGTTGGATGGCGTGAGGGGTTCAGGGCAAGCGGTTGGGGGGTGTAAGGGGAAGTCCCGGGGGAATGGGGACTTGGGGCTGGCCTGGGACAGTTCCGGTTGCGGCCAGGTTACGTGGATGGTGGATGGGTCCCTGCCCCATGCTGTTCCTGTTTCTGCCAAGGGAGCTGTGGGCCAGCTGTGTGTGGGCACTGCATCTGCAGGCAAATGGGGGGG
>NW_027425846.1:0-1370 GCF_003597395.2 Chelonoidis abingdonii
CCTTGTCCACATGCTTGTTGACTCCCTCAAAGAATTCTAGTAGATTGGTGAGGCATGATTTCCGTTTACAAAAACCATGTATTCTCCAACAAATTATATTCATCTATATGCCTGACAATTTTGTTCTTTACTATAGTTTCAACCTGTTTGTCTGGTACTGTAGTCAGGCTTACCAGCCTGTAATTGCCGGGGTCACCTCTGGAAAGATATGTTTCATAGAAATGTACCTTTAGTTCCATCATAAATATCATTTCACAATAAAATTTTTATTGGAAGTTTTTATTATTCCCTCAAACTTTTTTAAACATTTTTTTTCCTTTTTGGGTTTCATATTAAGCATATTTCATATTTACATTTATGGGTTTCATATTAAGCATGCATATGTATAATAGAGATGGGCTCCAGAGGCTGTGTATGAGTGTGTGTATATACACTAGTTTGTATTTTTGGGCTGTGGCTGTTGCTCAGTATAGGTATAGGAATTTGAAAGCACTGTCTTGCCATCCAAGTTACTGTTCCTTCAGTTCTTTCCCCTCACTTATGTCATGGCAACCACTTCAATGAGTTACCCATTCATCTGGCAAATCAGGAACCAAATTATTACGGTTTCTGTCAAATTTTGTAGTCTCTATAAGGCAGAAGGGTCTGCTAGTGAAATTCCTGCAAATTATTAACATAGAGTCCTGATTTCAGTTCCTCATAACCACTGCCTCTTTCCCACTCCCCACCCCTGTCGCTGCCTTTCACATGTCACATTTTGCATAGCTGCTTTTCCGTGAGGTGGCAGCAGTGAGTTGTTCTTGTTCTTGCTCAAGGCTGAGTCAAGATTGAACATGTCCTGGAGGTAGTGCAACCCTTTTGAGGGGCAATATGTTTTTACCACTCTCTGAAAGCCCCTATTGGCCAGTCCAAGAAGTGCCATTGACATGAGTTAGACGCTGAGCTTTAAGATATATATTGCAAGGACAATAACTGCATTTAATTAGAGAATAAAAGCCCACAAGGGAAAAAAAGTAACAAACGATGTAGCATGGTATTTGTCATACTCTATTATTTCCCATCCTTAAACCAATGAGAATGGTATTTATGAGTGCTGATTGGTCATAGAATGGAGGAAAAGGACTGCAATGAATAAAATTACCAGTAACTGTCTTCTTATATCAGAAGGGTAGCCATGTTAGTCTGGATCTGTAAAAGCAGCAAAGAACACCAAGGGAGGAGAAACTGCTTTTGTAGTTGGCTAGCCATTCACGGTCTTTGTTTAATCCTGAGCTGATGGTGTCAAATTTGCAGATGAACTGAAGCTCAGCAGTTTCTCTTTGAAGTCTGCTCCTGAAGTTTTTATGCTGCAAATTTGACACCATCAGCTC
>NW_027425847.1:0-2376 GCF_003597395.2 Chelonoidis abingdonii
TGGGGCTGCTTTGAGAGGGATGCTGGGGCCAGTCTCTGCAGTGCCCCCTCCCAGGCATGTGTGCGGCGTGTGCCCCCACCCCGCTAACCACCCATCCCTGGCAGGCGGAGCCACTGCACCGGCTGATGGAGCGCTACCAGGAGGCCATGGGGCTGAGCGGCCGCCAGCTCCGCTTCTTCTTCGACGGGCAGCGCCTGGCGGGGACCCGCACGCCTGAGCAGCTGGGCATGGAGCCCGACGACGTCATCGAGGCCTGGGCCTAGCCCCTTGCCCCCCGGGATGCCCCCGCCCTGCATAGCTGGGCACGGAGCCTGCTGGAGGCCTGGACCTAGCCCCCCCGGGGTGCCTCCCTGCACCTCTCCCCCAGCTGGGCACAGAGCGGGCTGCTGCTGTCGCTGAGCCCAGGGGATTCCCCTTCCTAGCACCCTGCAGCAGCTGGGTGTGGCCCTGCCCTCACCCGCACACCTAGGCACGGCCCGGAGCCTGCCCATCACGTCAGCGAGGCCTAGAGCCAGCCCCGCCGCCCCCTTCTGTAAGTAGGGGACTTCAGGGGCGTTTGCCCCTCGCACTGAGGGGGTGAAGCAGCTTTTATGGAATAAATAAATGAACCCAGCCCTCGGTCCTGAGCTTCTTCCCCTTTACTTGTGGGGAGGGGGTGGGTGGACACAGCTGTGGGGCCAGAGTGACTGGCCCTGTGCCGGACCCTGCAAGGACCCTCACCCCCAGGGATCAGGGCCCACTCACTGCTCAGCGTGAGACAGGCCCTGTCCCACAGAGCTCACGCTCAATACACAGCAGGGATGGACCCACCCAGGATCATAGAGTCAGTGTTTGAGCCAGCGATGGAACCCAGGAGTCCTGAGCTCCCCACCCCCAACGCAGTAGCCACTGCTCTCCACCCAGAGCTGGGGATAGAAGCCAGGAGTCCTGGCTCCCAGCCCACCCCTCATTCTTCCCTTTGGGCCCAGGAGCTCTCTCCATCCAGGTTTCTGCTTGGCTGGCCTGTTTTACAGCTCTCTGAGCTGGGCACCCAAGGGTGCTGTCAGGGATGTCTCTGGGTCTGTCCCCCCCACCTCGTTTCTCAGAGCGTCCTCAGTCGGTGGAGGGGAGCTGCTCCATCTCCTCCCCCTCGGGGGGCGGCTGGATGGCCTGGTCCTTGGGCACCAAGGTCCCGCTCAGCTGGGCCCCGAAGGTGTGCTGCAGCAGGGTGGGGATCTCATGGGGCTGCAGGGGGGTCTCCGTGCGCTCCCCGCCCCGCGTGGCGATGAGGCGCCAGCCCATGTAGGTGAGGCGGCCACCGCCCGGCTGGGGCAGGCTGCAGAAGGACTTGCAGGCGAAGATGGAGCTGGGGGCCTGCTGGTGGTAGCAGCACATGGCGGCGAAGTCTTCCAGCTCCCGCTCCTCCAATGTGAAGCTGTAGAGCAGCTGCCCCTCCTCGCCGGGCGCCTGCAGCCGCTCCAGCACCCAGACGCCCCCCGCCAGGCTCAGCCGGAAGATGCCGCCCTCCTGCGGCTGCTCCAGGCCCGGCTCCAGCCACAGGGGCTCCAGGAAGCCGTCCCCGAAGCCCACATCGCACAGGAAGCGCTGGCTCCCCAGCTGCACCAGCAGCACCAGGTGGTCGCGGGGCGGCCCGAGGCGCCCAGTGAAGCGGTTCCGGACGCGGCCGGCCAGCCCCACTACGCAGAAGCCCAGCGCCCGCAGCAGCCACAGGAAGAGCCCGTTGTTCTCGTAGCAGAAGCCGCCACGCCGCCGGCGGACGATCTTGTCATAGAGCAGGGGCAACGCCAGGGTGATGGGCTCCCCGCAGTGCACGCTCAGGCTTTCAAAGGGCACCGAGAACAGGTGGCGACGGTGCAGCCCCCGCAGGGTCTCCAGGGTGGGCTCCTTCGGGCCCTGGTACCCAATCCGGGAGAGGTAGGCACCCACGTCCATCCCGGGCTGGGGGGGCAAAGCGGAGGCTGTGAGCAGAGAACCCAGGAGTCCTGGCTCCTTGCCCTCACCACTGGATCCCCATCCTGTGGGAGAGAGAGAACCCAGGAGTCCTGGCTCCCAGCCCCCTCGTGCTCTAAGCCACCAGCCCCCGCTCCCCTCCCAGAGCCAGGGAGAGAACCTGGAAGTCCTGGCTCCCAGCCCCCCTGCTCTAACCACCAGCCCCTGCTCCCCTCCCAGAGCCAGGGAGAGAACCCAGGAGTCCTGGCTCCCAGCCCCCTCTGCTCTGACCCCACCAGTCCCCACTCCCCTCCCAGAGCCAGGGAGAGAACCCAGGAGTCCTGGCTTCCAGCCCCCCTGCTGTAACCTCCCACTCCCCTCCCAGAGCCAGAGAGAGAACCTGGGAGTCCTGGCTCTCGGCCCCCCCCATTCTAACCAGCAGCCCCT
>NW_027425848.1:0-1292 GCF_003597395.2 Chelonoidis abingdonii
AATTGCTGACTTTCTCATTTTTACCTTATAATTATAAAATAAATCAACTGGAATATAAATCTTGTACTTACTTTTCAGTGTATAGTATATAGAGCAGTTTAAACAAGTCATTGGCTGTATGAAATTTTAGTTTGTACCGACTTCGCTAGTGATTTTTATGTAACCTGTCGTAAAGCTAGGCAAATGTCTAGATGAGCTGATGTACTCCCTGGAAGACCTCTGCGTACCCCACGGGGACACGTATCTCTGATTGAGAACCACTGCTTTAGAGAACAGGATTGAAGTGTGGCTGGGGGACTGGGAGTCACCCTGCTGTCAGGGATGTACCTCTTGCTGTCCCTCTGAAAATCCACCCAAATGCATCCAAGTTATAAATCTCCAAAAAATATATATATCTCAGTTTGCACATGCTTAGCTGAGCCTTGTCTGAATTTGGTGTTAGGGGCTTTCTCTTCACCCTCTCCTCTGGTTCATATCACACAGACAGAAAGCAGAAGACCAGAAGTCCGAGGTGCAGGCAATGCAATGTTTATTTGTGTTAGTTTCTAACAAGTGTATCCATAGCTCTGACACTGCAGAGCCTTGTTTCCCAGGGTTCCATTCTCACAGCTCCTTGGCAGGCATAATTATACCTGAAATGCACGCCCTTGGTCTCACCCCTTACAACTTATGGTCATATTCCATTTTGGGGGGTTGTGAGTCCGGGGTCTTCATCTCACCTCTTTTGTATCCCATGGGAGTGGTAAGGAGTGAGGTTGTGTATTGGCCAAGGCCAGGCATTTGACTTTTTAGTGTTTTTTACCATCCCCCCAATCTCCCCTGGCTCCTCCCAACTGGTCTCTCTGTGGGAGACCAGGCAGTGAGGAGAAGAAGGAGGAAGTAGCCAGAGTGGAATGCAGAGGGGTGAGAAGTAGAGGGACAGGGAATGGAGGTCGCAAGGGGTAGAGTGTGGGGTGGATCAGAGGTGGACAGAACAGGGAGTGGTGTGGAACAGGAGCAGAAGAGGAAGGATGGAGGGTGCATAGGAGGAGATGGCAACAGGGACACAAGATGGGGAGGGGCATGTGGATAGGAACAGAGGCTCTCAAAGACAGTATATGGGGCAGGGCAAGAATTCAGAACCTGGAATGGAGTCCCAACTTTCAACATGCCTCTGCTGTCGGCAAATAGCTGTGAAATCCACTTGTACAGTGTGTGTCTCAACACCTTCTAGTAGCTTGGCCCACATAGAGGATAATCACCTACTACCAGAGGTGCCATTTTTCTGACTTGCTGGGGTGTGCTCCCCCACC
>NW_027425849.1:0-1611 GCF_003597395.2 Chelonoidis abingdonii
AAGAGGTCATCGATGCAGGGAAGCAGGTATTGCTCTGCACACAACACTGGGTTGACAATGACTTTAAAATCACAGCAAATCCGCAGGGAGCCATCTTTCTTCACTATTGGAACAACAGGAGTTGCCCATGGGCTATGGGTAACTGGCATTAGGACTCCCTTTGTGACCAGGCGCTCCAGGTCTGCTTCAATCTTCAGCCTGATGGCATATGGCACAGTCCTGGCTTTCAGATATTTTGGTTGACTGTCAGGTTTAATGTTCAATGTCACAGTGATTCCCTTCATACTTCCACAGATCCTCTCCAAAAACAGCAGCACGTTTCCTTAGTATAGAGATCAGACCGGTTTCTTCTTTAGTCACTCGGTGCACTTCTGCCCAATTCAGCTGGATCTTCCTACGCAAAGAACTACCCGTTAAGGCTGGGTAATTACCTCTCACCAAGAACAGTGGCAATTTAGCAGCCTGTTCATTGAGCTCCACATCAACATCAGTAGTGCCCATCATGGGCACAGCTTCTCCCATTTATGTCTTCAGCACGGTTTTTGTTGCTTTAAGCGGAAGATGCTGTAGCTTTTCTTTATACACAGTCTCTGAGACCAGTGAAATGGCTGCACCGGTGTCCAGTTCCATGCATATAGGTTTGCCATCCAGCAACAGGGTTACCCAGTATTCACGTGAGCCCACTGCCAAAGACAAAATGTGGAGTGGCTCTTCTTCTTGTGAGGAGGTATCTCCTTGGTTATCCTGGGTCTGCTCTAGGGTATGCAGATTTCACTTTTTTGGTCAGCCAGACCACAGGCCTCTCTCTTTTGTTTACAGGCACACTCAGTGTGTGCTTTTTTGCCACAGTGTTGACACACCAGGTCCTTACACCAGCATTTTGACGCATGGTGATGCAGCTTACCACAGCGGTAACATTCCTGACTTCCCACAGTTTTGTGGGTAGGTTCTTATGACACCTTATGCACCTTAGGGGATGCACTGATGGACTGTGCCTCCTTTGTAGCCAGTTCCATGTAGACAGCAATATCAACGGCCTTCTGTAAGGTAAGCTGAGACTCTGTCAAGAGGCGCTTCTGTATAGCTTCACTGTGCAGGCCACACACTACCCTGTCACGTAGGGCATCATTTAACATCTCCTTAAATTCAGTGTTCTGCAAGCTTCTCAAAGGTGCTACAAATTGTACAACTGTTTTGTCTTCTTTCTGGTCTCTTTTGTGGAACGTATATCATTCAGCAATAATCAGTGGTTTTGGAGAAAAATGGGACCCCAGGATTTCCACAATGTCACTGTAAGATTTAGTCTCAGGCTTAACTGGGTGTAATAAGCTGCATAGCAGGGAGTAGGTCTTAGCCCCTACAACACTTAAGAATATCGGCACCTTCTTCTCTTCCGTAATGTCATTTGCAATAACAAAAAGCTCAAAATGTTCAGTATACACATGCCATTGCACTACAGTCTCCTCAAAAGGTTCCAGTGGCCCTGTAAGTGTAGCCATGATTTTAGTTTCAGTTTGCACAGTCAGAGCAAACAAGCCAATTCTCACCCCCTTCCAGCAGCAGAAAAGGGGTTTTTGTTTTGTGGGTTTTTTTGTACCTTAACTTCTACTT
>NW_027425850.1:0-1109 GCF_003597395.2 Chelonoidis abingdonii
TTGTGTGAGAGGCTACATTAACAACAATGTGTTAACCCTTGAGGTCTCAGCTGAGTGCTAGTTCACCATTTAGCAGCAAAGCATTCCCTGGGAAATATCCCTCCCTCTTCCACCCTCTATCTTCACCACCTCAACCAAGCTTCACTGTCATCATAGCTGTAAACAGTATTGAATTGTTTGTTTAAAACATATACTGTGTGTATATCTATATAATATAATAGTTTTTTTTCTGGTGAAAAAAATTTCCCTGGAACCTAACCCCCTCCTGTTTACATTAATTACATTATGGGGAAATTGGATTTGCTTAACATCATTTTGCCTAAAGTCACATTTTTCAGGAACATAACTACAATGTTAACGGAGGAGTTACTGTACCTCACAAGGCATATTTTGTAGAAAGATTAATTCAGTAGCGTGTAGGGTATGAATACAGAGGTGCTCAGGGTCACACCTACCCATATGTGAACACACATGCTAAGATGCTGTATATTTAATTTAAATTCCTTACATAAACTAAGGGTATGGCTACACTTGGAGATGTGCAGCGCTGGGAGTTACAGCTGTGTTCGTACAGCTGTGTAGGGACAGTGCTGCAGTGTGGCCATATTTGCAGCATTTGCAGCGTTGTTGGGAGTGGTGCATTGTGGGCAGCTATCCCAGAGTGGCTGGAACGTGCTTTTCAAAACAGGGGGGTGGGGTGGAGTGTGACAGGGAGCGTGGGGGAGACAGAGAGTGGATTTTTGGAGCTGACACTTTTCTCAGCTCCCTGCCTTGCAAGTTCTAAGGACTGGAAGATACACTGCACCTACCTTCAATCATTTAAAAAGTTTTGACCTTTCCCCCACCTCTCTCTTATTCACTAAATGCAAATTATGCCCTCCTAAATAGCCTTCAGTCCACATAAGGAGCTGCTCAACACGGACTCCCTCCTCCCCTCTCTCCTCAAGCAAACAGCTGTGAACATTCCAAAGCAATTCCCCTGCCTCTGCTCGCTGGAGCAAAGAGCAGCTGTGTTTGTTTTTTAGATAAGTAGGTCCGGGGAGCTTGTAGTTCAGCCATTCTTCCATTTTGTTGTGGACAGGAATTCTGGGATACCTCTTAATACCCTG
>NW_027425851.1:0-1703 GCF_003597395.2 Chelonoidis abingdonii
ATTGTATCAGGTGGCATTATATCGGGGTAGAGGTGTATTGCCCCACTTGCCCCCGCCCTCTGGGCGGCCCTGTACAAATCCCAACTAATTTTTCAACAATTCCTTCCTCCTCTAAGTGACTTGAAATCTATTAGGTGAAGGTTTTGCTGGTTTCAGAAATGAGGTGATCCACAAACTGAAGTGAAGTCAGGAAAAATGGGAACATTGGAATTGCCTGTCTGGGGTACAGCAGACAGTATTGTGCAGTATTTGCTCTCTGACTGTAACTAATGCCAGTTGCTTCAGAGGAAGGTGGAAGACCCTCGGCAGTGGGCAGTTATGAGATAAGGTTTTGTCCCACCCTTGGACAATTAGCCACAGATTTATGTTTGAAGTAGAAGGATTTCCTTCGCCTTCCAAAGATGAAAGTCCATTTTAGTGAAACTCTGAAAGAGTTTTTAAAATCTATAATAATGTCCCAAGGTTTCTTTATCCTGGCACGCTGGTGGCCTCACTTGTATATCTTTGTGGCAAGGCATTCCAAAGGGTCATTGGCTAGCAAGATAATAAATTTACACAAAACGTTTACCAGCTTACGTAAGGTTTGTTCCTAGAAAATCTCCCACTCATCAGATTTCTTTTGGCCCAACCTTCCAATTTGTCTGGGTCACTCTGAACCCTATCCCTACCCTCCAGCATCTCTACCTCTCCCTCCAGCTTAGTGTCATCTGCAAACTTGCTGAGGGAGCAATCCATCCCCTCATCCAGATCATTAATGAAGATCTGGTGACTCTGGGGTAAGGCTGTTACAGCGCTTCGGGAGTTCACATTTGTTAATCCGTTGGTGAAATACAATTATAGAACATAGAGCCAGCTTGGGGTCTCTGCCCTGCTCCTTGCTAGTCTGTCCCGAGGTTGGCTCTCATTCGTGAATCACTCCAGACAGCCTGACACTGGCCAGAGTCTTTCGGTCAAGCCCCGCTGCAAAATGGCTGCTCTAGTCCCCAGAGGAGGTTGCAGTACGACGGTTACAACACAAAGGGGGGGGCCCTGAAGCCAAATGGCATTTACAAAACAACCGTGACACAGACATAGCCCCACTCGATCACAGCCTCATATGTCCCCCCAATCCCACACCACAAAGCTGAGAGATGCAGCAGCAGCGAGATGCCCTCTAGCATAGGGCTTCTCACAACACATTTTGGTGGCCTCAGAGTGCGGCCACCAACTCTTGCTGTTGGCAGCTCTGACAAATTTTCCTAAAATATTTAATTAATTTTAGAAAAACAAAAAATATGCAAATATCCATCTCCAAATCACGGTCATTTATTTATGTAGGGTTTTTTGCAGAGTCAATAATAGAAGTAATGTACAGTTGTATTTTGGTGCCCTTGGCCCCCACTGCCTCCCCTTGCTCCCCGCCCATCACCTCTGCCCCCTGATGCCTCTCCCTGCCCCCCATGGATTCCCTTGGCCTCCATAGCCTCCCCCTATGGATCTCCCAGTCTCCACTGCCTCTCCATCATCCCCGGGGGTCCACTGCTTCCTCCACCCATTGCTCTGAGCTCCCTTCCACGGTCTCGCTCCTCAGGCTCACTCTGCTCCTTGTCTCTTGACTATGGCACACAGTAAGGCTGGCCCTGCTGAAGCCCTGCAGCCCTGGGTTGAAGCCCAGAGCCAGAGCCCCACAGCTTCATCTGGGGTGGGGATGGGGGGGGGGGCGG
>NW_027425852.1:0-1954 GCF_003597395.2 Chelonoidis abingdonii
GCTCAGGAGGAGTGTGGGGTGTATGAGGGGGTTCAGGGAAGGGTGCGGCATGTGGCGGGGGCTCAGGGCAGGGGGTTGGGGTGCAGGGGGGGTGCCTAGTGCAGGAGGGGGCTCAGAGAAGGGGGTTAGGGTTCAGGAGGGGTTTAGGGTGTGGCAGGGGGTTGGGGTGCAGGTTCCGGTCTGGTGCTGCTTACCTTGAGCGGTTCTGGGATGGCAGCGACATGCAGCAGGGCTAAGGCAGGCTCCTTGCCTGCCCTGGCCCTGCACCACTCCTGGAAGCAGCCGGCACCATGTCCCTGCAGCCCCTGGAGGAGGGGTGGGGCAGAGGGCTCCATGTGCTGCCCTTGCCTGCAGGTACCTCTCCTAAAGCCCCCATTGGCCATGGTTCCCCATTCCCGGCCAATGGGGGCTGTGAGGAGCGGTGCCTGCAGGCGAGGGCAGCGAGCGGAATCCTCTGCCCCCCTTCACCCATCCCCCACCCCCGTCCTCCCCAAGGGGCCATATGGATGTGGTGCCGGCCACTTCTGGGAGTGGTGCAGGGCCAGGGCAGGCAGGCCATAGTTTGCTCTGATAGGCCAGGTCCAACCCGCAGGCCATAGTTTGCCCATTCTGCTCTAGATGCTGTAGAAAAAGTATGTGAATGGCTTCCTGGTACTTCATTATGTGAATGGGAGGATACAGTGTTGGCATGGGCAATGTCTACACTAGCCACTGCTTTAGGGAGAATCATGATTTGGTGGTAATGAAACTAAACTTACAAGGGTTTCCTTTTTGCTAGCTTGTCTGGACTCCATTGTTGGCAGCTTACAGCGTTGGCCTTCAGAACTGCGATGACGTGGAAGTTGCATCTCTGTGTTTGGAAGGAATTCGATGTGCAATCCGAATAGCCTGCATTTTTGGAATGCAGGTGTGTATGTGTTAGACATGCAATGTCTAGGTCACTGGCGTCCGTCGTGGCCTCTGACATCTGTAATAGTAACACTATGAAAATGTTACTTTGGTATAAGCTATCTTAAGCAAGTGAAAATAACTTGCTCTGCTAATCAACACATATAATGTTTTTGTTTGCAGAACAGTTTTAGTTTTAATCTGTTCAGAGCTCTGGATCATAAATAAAGATAATAGTGGGGGTTTATTCTTAATCCTCAAATGCCTCCCACTTCTGATGCTTCCATTAAGATCATTTGCTAGTATGTTTCCAGCTCTCCTGTACTATATTGTCAGGGAAATACTTTGTCATAATTGCAATCACAGAGCCATACTTGGAAGGAAAGTTACCCAAACCTGAGGGGGTTGTGTGCATTTTGGTGGGGAGGGTGCTGCTTCTTTAGTATTTGCAGACATCTCAATTTCTCAGGCTTATTTCTGTTCTCATATTTGTATCTGCATTCTAGCTTGAACGAGATGCCTATGTGCAGGCTCTTGCTCGCTTCTCACTCTTGACTGCCAGCTCTAGCATCACAGAAATGAAGCAGAAAAACATAGACACCATTAAGACACTTATTACCGTGGCCCATACAGATGGCAACTATCTTGGGAATTCCTGGCATGAGGTAAAAACTTGAATAGTAAATGTGAGGCTTCAGTGTGCCCTCACAGCTTACCAAACTTTTGTTCATCGAGTTCTGCCTACTGTTTGTGTAGCCCACAGAATTTGAAACTCCAGCATCAGAGAACTCTGCTGTGATGAAGGGATTTATTCTGCAAACTGTGCACTGGCATCTCATTTTCATTGTTTAATAAAATACTTTCTAGCCTTTGTAGTTGTGAAGGCAGCTCAAACATGAACAGTGAAACCAGTACTGTGCTTTTTGTAGACAGCATGAAACACTCTACACCTCAGTGGAGTGTTGCCTCTGAAACCTAATGATGTTTCAAAAATCAATATGTAAACTATTGTGCTGTTCGCTGTAGCAGAAAAATATATGGTTAGTCCAGGGGTTGGCAACCTTTC
>NW_027425853.1:0-2383 GCF_003597395.2 Chelonoidis abingdonii
CCCCAACCCTGGGCTCCCCCCCTCCAGTGCTGACTCTGCCCGCTCCCCGCTCACCTCCAGCTGGTCCATCACTGACAGGGTCGGGGTAAGCAGCAGGGCTCCCAGGCCACACCTCAGCCCAGGGTCCCTCCAGCCAGGGTTCCCGCCTCCAGGACTGCCCGGGACCTGGGAGGGCAGAGCCAGGGGACCACTCCAGCAGGGGGCTGAGACCAGGGCAGGATAGCCCCGGCAGAGGAGCCAGGGCAGGGTAGCTCCAGAGGAAGTGGAGCCCCGGAAAGTGGGATGCGGACCCTGCATGGCAGCACCCCACCCTCTATGGCCCCACTGCTGCTGCTCCTGGCCACCCTGCCGCAGTCCCTGGGTGGCTCAGGCCATTTCGCCCAGCCTCGGCTTCAGCGCTGGGGAGCGGCTGCCCTGCGGCACCTGCAGGCGGCTCCATGTGACCCGTGGGGCAGCCCGCAGCCCAAGTGTCCCCCACTTGGAGCCTCCCCAGCCCAGCCACAAGGTGCAGTACTTCTCCCCCGTGGCGCAAACCGCAGCAGCCCCAGGGTGCCCCCCAAGCACGACGCGCTGTTGCTGCAAGGGCCGGCTCTAGGCTTTTGCCGCCGGAAGCAAAAAAAAAAAAAAAAAAAAAAAGGCCCGGAATGCCACCCCTGAAAATGTGCTGCCACAAGCACGTGCTTGGTTTGCTAGTGGCTAGAGCCGGCCCTGCAGAAAGCATTGGAAACAAGACATTGCTAAACTAAAGCCTCAACCGCTATCAGTGGCTGTGTGACACTCTCATTAGGTAGGAGATAGGAAGACTGTGCAGCAAGTAATGACTGGGTGTGTGGCTCCAAAAATACCATTCAGACAGAAAAAGAAAATCCCTAATTAGTGTATAATAGGAAATATGCTGAGACTTAAAAAAAAAAAAAAAAAAAAAAGCTAAATATAACTCAATTCTCTCCAAGTATCTTATCTGGTGTTTTACTTCTTAAAGCAATTTCTCTGGTATCTGGTAGAGAGAGAGAAAGAGAGCACAAAAGATCAAGCCTTTCTTCTTGCTGCTACTGGATTCATGTATGATAATAGCATCCTATCCAGTGCTGCATTCTTCATACCACACAGCACACACACACACACATTGCCTATCAGATGTAATGAGGCTCCAGAAAACAACCTAAACTAGAAACAGCCAGAGTGCCTTGGATTTTTTTGCTTGTACAACTTGGCTAAGCTGGTACAGTTTTTTATATCCCTCCTTGAGTTCCGCTCAGACAGTTCTATGTAGGCTTAATTATTTCCTCCTTTGGAAAGTAACTTGTTTCTCAGAGAAACTCTGTTAATTATCGCAGTCGGTAATTGATCTGGGGTTATTTACAGAGAAACCAATTGGAGGATGGGGGAAAATGTTTCAGTTCCATCTTAAACTTTTCAAAGGAAGTGTTTTTTACTAAGCTAACATTATCATAGAAGAAACATGTCTAAAACAGGAGAACAATTAGCATAAAGTAGGCACATGAGATTCACCACAGCCCAACAGACCACTGCTCCATTACAGTTTGGCAACCTGAATATGGCAGTGGTCAGTACCTGGTGCTTCAGAGAACTCCCAGTAGGTAGGTATAGAATCCCACATACAGTGGGAAAGTGTGATGGGTGTTCACCCCACACCACCTCAGAAAGGGTTAAGATGTCTCAGAAGGGGCTAATTAACCTGATCGGCTGCATCTAGTGGGAGACTTAGGCTTGACTCACAAGCACTAATTGAAAATGGAGCCCATCCGGGCAGGAGTAGGCAGGAACTTGTAGAAAGCCAGGAAGTGAGAATGGAAGGTGCTGCAGTGTAGAAGTCTGCAGTCACTCTTTGGGCCTAGTGAGGGGAGGAAACCAGGTGGCGGGGAGCAGAAGCTCTGGGATCCTGATCCTGAAGGAAGGGGTTTACCAAGAGGAGTGGTCAAAAGGAAGCCTGCAGAGGGCAGAGTAGGAAGAAGCCCAGGGAAATGAGAGCAAGGGGTGAGACAGAGCAGACTTTGGCTGCTGAATGTAGGTTCCCTGAGCTGGAACCCAGAGTAGCAGGTGCGTCTGGTTCCCCTATCAGCCACTGGGGAGGTGTCACAGTCATGAACTGGAAAATTGCCTGGAATGGCATACAGAGAGCTGATCTGCTGAGACTTTGATGCCCCAAAAGGGGAATACCCTACAGTGACCTGGCCAGAGGGCCAAGCCATGAAGGGGAAACCACTGCAACTCCTAGACAGCAAGAGAGGCTACAGCATGAGCAACCGCAGGAGGGGCTACCGACCAGATGAGAGTTAATCCCCATATATAGACACAAGGAGGTGTCAGAGTGAACCCCACGACAAAAGAGAGAAGTAAAATTCCTTCTTGGAACGCCCCC
>NW_027425854.1:0-1144 GCF_003597395.2 Chelonoidis abingdonii
ATGCTCACTAGAGGTATACTCAGAGCGGGGGCCAGGCTCTGAGCATGCGTGGCCGCTACGAGTACTGCTGCAGAAATCTCCAATCAAAGGCGCAGGGGTGCACTGACGCCTAGAGTGGAGCACCCACAGGGACACTCATCTCGAAGAACATCAGTTACTGCACAAGGTGAGTAACCTCCTCATCATGAATCAATTGACTATAGAGTTTAGCTCATAATCAAAAGGATAGTGGATCAAGACCATCCAGAGGGCAAGAAAATTTAAGACATGAGATAAAGAAGTTTCTTGATGCAAAAATAAAGGTTTTAAAGCATGTTATAAAACTAAAATATTTATTTTTTTTATTTTAAATCTCTCAACAACTGAGCAGTTGTTCTTCAGAGGCTTTGGAGAATCTGGACACTGACAGCCTTAAAGGCACAAATGGATTAGGCCTGCCCTGCTTTTGCCAGATCTGAAACCAGATGCTCACCAGGATGCAAAGAGAGAGAGGAAGCTAATTCTACAGACATACACTATCTAACTCTGAGGAAGGAATTTGGTATTGAACCAGTGCTGGTCCATAATCTTAGAAGTATTATCTGCAATTGTTCAAGCTGCTGTGCATGGAAGCATTAAGCACTGTCTAAGAGAGATGTTTAAGGATTGTTAAGATTGTGTCATAGACGGCCCTAGGCAGTGCAGTCATGATGGTGTGAACTGGTCTTCAGAGGACTGGACTTTATTTATCAACCATAAAATCAAAGACATTTAAGCTAATTTGTGCATGGGAGGTAATTTAAATATTGACATTGCACTGGGGTGTGATCTGCAGTGCCTCTCTTTCAAGCAGAAAAATTTAAGTCAAGAGCTGGAGTCAGTGAATCAAGTGGCAAATGCAGGGGCCCCAGACTGTTGCATAAAGTAGCTGGAAGTTGGATATACTTTATGTGGAATGTTGACTATGTTCTTCATACACTAAATTACAAAAGACTATTTAAACAAAAAAGATCTGTTTGCAGAAAAACAAAAGTTAGAGAGTGGTGAGAGGACAAAACTGCTGATATTAAAAATTAATGGTTGTGAATAAAATGACAATTGAAAAATGGATCTGTGAAGTGTGTTTTATGGAACACCCCATTGAGAGAACTACTTGGCCCCTTGT
>NW_027425855.1:0-1453 GCF_003597395.2 Chelonoidis abingdonii
CTTCCCCCATGATGAATGCTTATGATTCAGTCCAAGATCAAATTAGCTATTTGTTGTTGCTACATCACATAGCAAGCTCATCTGGCAGTGCTACTATCCAGGTGTCTTATGCCTATTGAATATCTGTGTAGTGTTGTGATTTTCTGACCATATTTTTACCTTCTCTGGTTTCCTTTGTGGCACTCTTGTGCCCACATTGTTTTCAAAGACCTCCCAACTTAGTATCATCTGCACCCTGATCATTAAAGTAAATGTTAAAAAAAACAGAATCTAACATAAGTCTGTGTGGCATCATGCTAGATAACTTTGCCTAATTCAGTGCACAACTTCCAGCCATCGTTTCTTGTTATGTCTAATTGACTGAAGAGCCTTCTGTGCTTTATATTATCATTATCCTTCATTTACAATCCAGTGACAGTATTTGTATGAATTTGTGAAGTTTGACTATGGAAGTGGCTGCTACTTTGTGATGGGGGGAAGTGATACCTACCTACATATGGAAGGCTAAATAAAGCTTACAGACCTTACTCTGGACTCAATGCATTATCTCTGTATGTGCACAAATGGGAGCGTATGCTTGTAGAAGACTGGAGTTCTGCCACTATGCCACGCTCTCCCATTCCCCCAGTTCAAGTTGTCAACAGAAACCATACAGACTTCTGCTTTCTCGGGGTTGGAGGATTGGGGAGGGTACAGGTAAGATAGCTGGACTCCTCTGGATTCTCCTCCATCAAACCCCATGGCTATTTTTTTATACACAATATAAATGTTAAGCAGAAAATTAACATAGTTAGACTAATCAGTGTGAAATATGTAGCTGGCCAAGCTATATTTTTAATGACCAACCTACTATGTAAGTAAGTGCATACATATTGAAAGTCTTTTGTCTTTTAGTGCCTCAAATTTCAGGAATGAAATTTCTTTCTCTCTCAGGTCGGGTCTTTTTGCTTTACAGGAATGGTTCCCAACTTATCTGAGGCACTTGTTCATGGTCCATGGAAAGCAGTAAGGTCACTCTGTCCTCTTTGGTTCCAGCTGTACCTACAGGCATCCAGGCTCTCAAATGATTCTCTCCCCTATCTTCCTTAGAGGTTTTTAAGGTCAGGCTTGACAAAGCCCTGGCTGGAATGATTTGGTTGGGAACTGGTCCTGATTTGAGCAGGGGGTTGGACTAGATGACTTCCTGAGGTCCCTTCCAACCCTGATATACTATGATTCTATGATGCAAATGGGAGAGTAGGTTGTCCCTGAAATCACAAATGGGGACTACGGTCTGCCTGACTGCAGCCATGTGGTCCAAGACATGGTCCAAGAATTGTAAGTTTGAGTCTTACAGAAAAATCTGGTCCCACTATTGTCATAGCTTGGGTTTTCCATCTTGTATGTACCGTGTTATGTCCTCTGGAACACCATCCAAGAACTGCTCCATTTGTATGAGGAGGTGCAGTTCGTC
>NW_027425856.1:0-1811 GCF_003597395.2 Chelonoidis abingdonii
CCTCAGAGCGAAGGGTGGGGGGTGGGGAGCTGCCACAGGGGGGCGCCTCAGGGCGGAGCTTTCGCGGGGGCGGGGTACCTCAGGGCAGGGGCATGGGAAGGAGGGTACAAGGTAGAAGTTTTGCCTAGGGCGCCAAACATCCTTGCACCGGCCCTGCTGCCAAGACCAACCTCCGGAGCACCAAGGGAGACTCTGCCACCTGCACACGTAAGTTGTTGGGCGTGTGTAGCAGGGGCTCTTTGAGGAGATCCGCCCCCTTGGTGGCCACAATGGACCTGGTCTGGAGGAGGTCCTGGTAGAAAATTGGCAATTTGGAGAGGTCTTGTGGAAGACCCCTCAGGTTGAGGGGAAAAAATGCTGCTGGTTGTATCAGAGCCTTGGATCCAACCTGGACCATAAAGGAGTCTCTGCAGGGCTTGGAGATGCATGACATGGACCCGGCTATGAATCATAGATTATTAGGGTTGGAAGGGACCTCAGGAGATCATCTAGTCCAACCCCCTGCTCAAAGCAGGACCAATCCCCACTTCCCTACATGGCCCCCTCAAGGGCTGAGCTCACAACCCTGGGTTTAGCAGGCCAATGCTCAAACCACTGAGCTATCCCTCCATTCATAAAAGGCAGGCCAGGCCCGGCCAGGCCCTCTTCTCCCTCCTCCAGCGGAAGACTCAGGACCCCTGAAGAGACCCAGTGCAGTCCTGGCCAGAAACACTCCAGGGCTGTCCTCTGGAGCCTGGCCAGGATCCCTGAGGCTGGGCTCAGGGTGGTGAGCTGGTACCAGAGCATGGACAAGACTAGCTGGTTCAGCACCAGCACCCTCCCTTCCAGGGAGAGACACTGGAGCAGTCATAAGAACACAAGAAAAGCCATACTGGGTCAGACCAAAGGTCCATCCAGGCCAGTAGCCAGTCTATTGACAGTGACCAATGCTAGGTGCCCCAGAGGGAGCAAATTAACAGGTAATGATCAAATGATCCCTCTCCCGCCATCCATCTCATCCCTCTGACAAACAGAGGCAAGGAACACCATTCCTTACCCATCCTGGCTAATAGCCATTAACCTCCATGGATTTATCCAGTTCTCTTTTAAATGCTGTTATAGTCCTAGCCTTCACAACCTCCTGTCCATCTCCGCGGCCGCTCGCTCGCTCACTCTGGCCTCCAAATCCTGCCAGTTCTCTGGCAGAGAAGGATGCGTGGTGGAAAGGTAAATGCTGAGATAGAGCAGTGGACCCGCGCTCCACTGGATGGCTTGAAGCACGGGTGGGAGGGAGCTCGCCTGCCACCCGTCCCCGAACACCAGGCCAGAGCTCTTAACCTCACTGACCCGGGTGCAGGAGGCCATGGAGTAGATGGTCTGGAAGGCCCATGGAGGAGAGGGTGGTGAGATTATTGCCCATCTACTTCCTGCAGTGGGCCCTGCAGGAGGGAGCTCCCTGCCCACCCCTCACCCTGGGCCCTCTGGACCTTTCTATCAGGCCCTTGTTATGTGAGCCTCCCTTGGATTTACCCTCCCCGCCAGCTGCGTTTGGCTGGTGGGGCCCCAGGGCCTTCTTTGGGCAAACGCAGCATACCTGGCTGCTTAGGGCACCTAAAAATTTGGGGCATTCCTGGGTCTTAGTGTCCACCCGCCACCTCTTCCTATGCCTGTTCTGACCCTTCCTGCAGGCTCCCACAGCTGGCGGCTGCAGCCTGGTGACTCTTTACTGTGGAGGGGATCTAGTACTTAACAGTGAAAAAGCTTCCAGCCTGGCAGCCCTATTAGCACAACACTGAAACAGTGAAAAAGCCATTCAAGTGGGAATGAAGCCA
>NW_027425857.1:0-1172 GCF_003597395.2 Chelonoidis abingdonii
CTTGACAAAGGGGTACTGGCAGATTCCCCTAGCTGAAGATGCAAAGGAAAAGATGGCATTTTCTACACCAGAGGGTCTCTTCCAATATATGGTCCTTCCTTTTGGACTACATGGGGCTCCAGCTACCTTTCAGCGCCTCATGGACAAGTTATTACACCCCCACATCAGTTATGCTGCGGCCTACTTGGATGACATGGTGATTCATACCCCAGACTGGGAGACCCACTTGGAAAAAGTGGGGACGGTCCTTGATACCTTCCGGCGAGCTGGCCTTATAGCAAACTCTGTTAAATGCGCTGTTGGGTTCACGGAGGCCAAATATCTTGGCTATGTGGTAGGAAAAGGTCTGGTAAAACCCCAACTGAATAAGTTAGAGGCCATCCAAAATTGGTCTCGGCCGAGTCGTTAAGAAGCAGGTCCGAGCACTTCTAGGGGTGGGGTATTACCGGCGTTTCATCCCCCATTTTGCTACAAGGGCAAGTCCCCTAATGGACTTAGTGAAGGCCCGTGGTCCTGATCCAGTCAGATGGTCTGATGCAGCAGAGGAAGCATTCACAGACCTACGAACTGCCCTCTGCAGTAACCCCGTATTGATAGCCCCAGATTTCAACAAGGACTTTATCCTACAGACAGATGCATCCGAGGTAGGGTTAGGGACCATCCTGTCGCAGATGGTTGGGGAGGAGGAACACCTAGTTCTCTACCTCTGTAGGAAACTCTTTCCGAGGGAACAAAAATATGCAGTTGTAGAGAGAGAGTGCCTCGCTGTAAAATGGGCCATGGAAACGTTGTGTTACTACCTGCTGGGGCGCAGATTTATCCTTGTGACTGACCATGACCCTCTTCAATGGATGCACCTGAACAAGGAAAAGAACACAAGGGTAACCAGGTGGTTCTTATCCCTCCAACCTTTCCAGTTCCGCATAGAGCACAGAGCAGGGAGTCACCATGGCAATGCCAATGGTTTATCAAGTGTACACTGTCTGGTGTCCCAAGCTGCCCAACCCCTTGGTGTTGAGCAGGGGGGAGGGATATGTGATAGACCCAGGCCAGTTGGGTACAGCAGAATAGCAGAAAGCAGATATACTGGCCACTGGATTAACAGTTTTCTGTTCCCTGACTGACCAGAGCAGGGGCTGCTCCAGGCTAGTGAAAACACTTGACTCTAATTA
>NW_027425858.1:0-5706 GCF_003597395.2 Chelonoidis abingdonii
CCCCCACCTCTGGGGGGGGGGGGGGGGGGGGGGGAAGCCAGTACAAATTACCAGGGCCCAGCGGTCTGGAAGGGGGCCCGGGGCCTGCCTTTGTCGGCCCTGTTTAGCTGGTCTGCCCTTGCTGGGGGGCCCGAAAAATTTTTTTCGCTGGGGCCTGAACCCGCTCTTGGCGGCCCTGACCATATACCCTGTATTTGTAGTGAAATGGGCTGTTCAATCACCTAATCTAAGACTGTCCTCTCCTTCATCTCCAGTTTACAATACACTCTTTCACTCATTTCTCTCCAGTGGCCTGGCAAGAAGATCAGCCTTTTAATTAATAAATAAATAAATAAATAAATAATCACCTAGCTCTTATACAGCGCTTTTCATTAGTAGATCCCAAAGCTCTTCACAAGGGAAGTCAATATCATTATCCTCATTTTACAGATACAAAGGTCTCCTTCTCATCCCCATTAACATGGGGATGTATTTTCAAAAGTGAGGATTTTTGTAATGTACTTAAAAATGCTCCTTAAAATGTTAATCAAGGACCCATGCAGGAAAATAACCACATGCCAGGCTGCAGCCCAAATACCAACAAAATGGAACTTGCCAGGTCAGTTCCAGGGGAAAGGCTGAAACTTTCATTCAAAAGATATAGTGTGCCTAGCAATTTTATTTTATAGCCTCCTTGCCTTCAAAGTTATCCATTCCTTCTTCTTCAATTCAACATGTAGTACACGGAGAAGAAAAGCTCATTCTATCTAGTTTATTAGTATTGTGTTTCTTTTTTTAAAAGACAATCTCCACAACTGCATTAAGGGCTGTATGGTATAATTAGCGACATGGTCATGCCCCAAAGAGGTAATAGGATAAATTTTCATAAGCCCTTAATTCACTTTTGAAAGTGGGACTTAGGTGCTTTTGAAAATTGCACCTTTAGTCTTATTTTAGATCTGGCATAATGGAATTAAACAGTAGGGTCAAGATGGGGTGAGGAAAGACAAGGGTTATGGTAGTAAGAACACATGGCTACTCATTTATGGCATGTTCATACCCTGAGTTAATTACAAACTTAAAAAAAAAAAAAAAACTGTTAAAAATTAGATTCACTTCTTGGCATTGTGGAAGAAATGCATCAGAAGATTTATATTTATATGGAAAGCAAAGTAGCTTGTAAGGAGGACATTAAATACATAGGGGCAGGTTGGAAGCAAGGCCAATAAGATATCAAGGCTATAATTACCAGCAGGGTAAAGGACCTGAGGGGACTAACTCTGAAATAGAGGCCAGGGCAGTGCTATAAAGGGCCCAGAGGACTTATGCAGGTTTTGTTAAAGAAAAGCTTTAATTTTTTTTTTTTTTAATTCAGTGAAACAGTTCATTTGTATTTGAATATTCTCCTGCAGTACTAAGAGGGCTACAGTCTGAAGCCTCTGAACCAGACAGTGACTGCTCTAGTTTACTATCCCATCAGAGTGATAAGTCAGTTTTGTTTTTGAAAAGCCCTTTCAGTTTTAATAATCAAGAGCATTGTAAGCAAACTGGGGAGGAATTTTAAACATTTTTATCTTGACTGTATCACTTAAACCTCCCCTGCCCCTTCACAGGTGTGGGACTGTGCCACAATGAGTTCTGTAGATCCTCCATCTTTAGGAAACAGTCCCTGGGGCAGTCCCAAGTCAGAAACAAGTTATTTCTTGTGCTGAATAGATCAAATTCTACCTAAAGGGGAGACAAAGGCCATTGGGCCCCTTTGTATGAAGTTTAAAGCACTGAAGAGATGTGGGTAATTGTAGACAAATTAATGAGACACACAAATGTGGGACTATACAACTATGCAGTTGTCCTATTAAAGGTTGTGGGAATCACAGTGTTTATTTGACAATATTAGGCAAAAGCCATGTGCCATGGCAGTGCTGGAATAAGAAGGGGATGACAAGTGGGGAATGAAGTGTATTGGCACAGCAGTGTTTGTGTAGAGAAGGTCTTAGACTCCATGCATGCTTCTCTACCAGTGTACCTAATGCTATTCGTCCTCTTCCACTCATTAGCACTAAATTCATTCACAAGGTTTGGAAAATATAAGCCTCTCCAAGAAAACATCTTGATGACTAAGAGACTAAAAGGAAAAAGAGGGAACATTCTTTTATTGAGAAAAAACTAAATTTGGATCCTTAGAAATCTGAAAACACAGTAAGTCACCTACATTAACAGTGAGATTTGGAACACGGTCGATCATTAACTGGATTAACCAGCATGGATTAAACGCTCTTTAGGAAACAGTAAAGGATATGTGAGGAAAGGCTGCTATTCAGATTCCTTTAAAAATCCATACATTCACTGTGGAGAGGAACAAAGCAGAAATGGCTGTGTCTGCAGAGGACACACCTGG
The DNA here is from genome assembly GCF_003597395.2 of Chelonoidis abingdonii. Taxonomy (NCBI): domain Eukaryota; kingdom Metazoa; phylum Chordata; order Testudines; family Testudinidae; genus Chelonoidis; species Chelonoidis abingdonii. The sequence goes on from NW_027425858.1 coordinate 2,378, forward strand.
GTGATATTCACAGGCCAGGTCTACACTGCGACTTTAAATCGGTTTAATGGCCGATATACCGATTTAACGCTGTATCCGTTCAGACGACGTCGTCATTAATATCGAGTTAAACGGCTCCTTAAATCGATTTCGGAACTCCTCCCAAACGAGAGGAGTAGCGCTAAATTCGATAGTGATAACTCAGATTAGGGTTCATGTGGACGGAAATGCGAGCGTTATTGGCCTCCGGGGCCATCCAGAAGTGCACACTGACCGCTTGACGCCATCTGAACTCGGAGCAGCGGGCAGGTACGTGAAAAAGCCCGCGAATTATGAATTACATTTCCTGCTTGCCCGTGGACTTTGATCAGCCGGTGCGATGCGTTGCAAATCGAAAAGAGCTCCAGCATAGCGTCGGGCAGAAACTAGGCCTGATCCTGTTGGAGAGCAATCGTTTCAGCTCCGTTACAGAACGACTGACTCCAAAGCGTTTGATAAAAACCTCGGATACAGTCGCTGCGTGACAGCGTTAACGGGAGCCAGGATCAAATGGACCTCATGAAGGAGGGACAGGGGTACTGGAAGGACTCCGACTATCCCCACATCACATCGCCCATCTGCTGAATTTTTGATGTCTGGCTGAGCTCCCTTGTTGTGGTTAAACACAGGGTTCTGGCGTGTTCGGGAACAGCTCTGCGTTTATTTCCCCACGACGACCCGTGATCAAAAGGAAGATTGCTGGCGTATGGCGTTTTGCTCATGCACTCGCGAAAAGGCTGACCAAATGAGGTTGTTCTGCGCCTTCTACACAAGGGGATGTGGCTGTACCCGCACCCCGGGCCAGTTTTTCTGCCCCTCGACCGCCTCGTGCTCCAACACGAGATGGTGACTATGGGATCAGCTAAACAAGACTATACGCACAGTGACCGTCTGTAATCTATGGTGCTTTGGACCATGGACGCACAATCGATTCAGATCCACTGTGTGACGCGCTAAACCGATTTTATTAGATTGTTTTGTATATCGGTTTCAGTAATTCGAAATGATCGTCCAGTGTAGACAGTACCCCAGACAGACTCAGCTTGGATCTTTGGGCTGCTGATGATCATAATCTGGAGAAATAATTAGCGCATGGTAATAAAATTCCCAGTACCCATAACATACTCCTTCATAATGGAAAGGAGATCTTACTTCACAGTCTGACTGCTTGCCAATATAATCAACTGGCGGGACTCCCTCCCTTCTTCAATGGGAGAACCTGAGATGGTTTATAAAAGAATCTACAACGCTGAACTAAGTTTAGATAGTGAGAAACCGGCCAACCCTCTCCTTATTGCAACCAGAGCTAGGAACTTGAAGTGGGCTTTATAAACCTGGACACCTGAAGGGATGGAAAATTACACTATCACATGCTGAACCCGTTGTTCTTCTTGGGCGCTGTGGGGGAGCTTGGTGTACTGGTCTGGAATAACACCGTCATGAGCACTCAGTTCACCGACGACTTCACAGTTGCCCGATGAGCGTACTACGGCTTCGCAATTTATGGTGATTTTTATCGAGATTCTGAGGACGGGCATTGCGTCATTCCATCGCTAGCGTCAGTCTTAGTCGTACCATGCACGATACACTCAATAAGACAGGACTATACTCGTACTGATATTTTTCTATTTAGGTCATAGCTATAGGAAGACATTGACGACTATAATGGTCTTCAAATCGTGGTAGACTGTTAATTTCCGAACGTGCATGGGGGGTTTAGCTTTTGGCCGCTAACATTATCTACAACTCTTTCGAACAAGCTGCTTGAGTCATAATCAGATGCAACCCCCTACACTCAGCGGTCTGGCCGGTAGATCAGAAGAGCCACTGCAGAGCTGTGGAGTCACCTCAGTAGAATGGCTCAGAGAAACAAGTATCTCCCCCAGAGAAACTCAGCATGATAGAACTAGAGTCAAAGAATTGTTCACTCCTGAACTGACCCAGCCCTTTCCTGTTTCATGACTATTCTCCACAGGGAGTTCAATTTTTCCAGTCCTAATGATTTTATTCCAAAGATGGCACCCAAGCACCAAACATACACTCTGCCCTACTTACTGTTACATTTTCAATATGATTGGGGGACATGGGTGGGAAGGGCACATTCTCTTATGATTGGAGGCAAGAGTGCTTCATGAGAAGTCATCCCCATAATAAAGGACTTTCACACTATCTAGGTATTTATATTTGTGGGTGGCAGCAACTGCTCCATCGCAGGGGACTCGATATAGCAGTCCAGTTGGTTCCAAAGTCTGAATGTAAGAGACAGTACTTTATAGGATTAGAATGTGTGAAAAAAGTAAGAACACTTTTTTTCAAGTCAGAAGGGTAGCCCTTATTGTTCTGGATCGTAAAAGCAGCCAAGATCCTGTTGCCACTTATAGACGACAGCGTATTGGAGCATGGAGCTTCTCGTAGGTGAATACCACTTCATCGGATGCAATGTAGTGGAAAATTCCAGAGGCCAGGTTAAATATGCAAGCAAGAATCAAGGCTAACAGAAAAGCAGTTCTCTCCTTGGTGGTTCACACCCAACTGCTTAGAAAGGGCCTCATCTCCTGATTGATAACCTCGTACTAGATCTGATTCTGCCAGAATATTTATACCTGAACTCTGAAATTTCCACTACATGCATCCGATAATAGTGGGTATTCACCCACAAAAGCATCATCCTCCAATATATCTCGTTAGTCTGTAAGGTTCACAGGATCTGGAGTTTTCAGTCTCATGAACATTGTGATCCAACCACAGGCAAGCAGTGCCCTGAACCAAAGAAGGTAATACCAAGAAGAGCTCCCATGCATCATCTTCCTCTCCATTTCTTCATGTACACACTGCTATGTCTTTCCAGAGGCTCCCAAATCCCTAGTGGGATGTGTTCCTTTCATCTGAAAAAATAAAATATCACTTAGGCAGTCACCCTGAGGAGATCCCCTACAGAAAAGGCAACTGGAGAGACCAGCACACTGGCTAACAGGTCCTAGGATTCTGGGAGCCCAAGAGAAGTGCAGATTACACATAGGCTCCCAGCTCCACAAGACAACACGCTTTTCTGAGTGACAAGTTAAGGGCCCAAAAGCTCAGTTTGACATAATTTTCTGACCACCGGGATAGTGAAAGGCAATCCTAGGGTGTGATCTGTCAGCTGTTTTTACTAGCTTAAAAAAAAAAAAAACCCCAAAAACCCTGCACCTGGTTGCCCAGGGAGAATTGCAAAATCTCTAAACTTTTTCCATTTTCAATAGATACTGGAAAGTGATTTTTCTCTGTACCAAAACCAGCACTTGAACTGGTAGTCTCTGTCATGAATATGC
>NW_027425859.1:0-1450 GCF_003597395.2 Chelonoidis abingdonii
CTCCTGAGGTCCCTTCCAACCCTGATATTCTATGAAAATACAGATTGGGAGGGAAAAATAATTTCTTTTACTTTAATTCTATACTTTGATTTTAGCCAATTTCCCTTTTCTATAATTAACAATTCCCAGGTTTCCCTGTTGGAGGGTAATGATATCACTAACCTGATGCAACTTTAGGGTTGCCAATTCTGACTGATGCTATTCTGGGAGATTCCCTGCCCCCACAACATGACATAATGTCATGTTCTTAAAATATCCTATTAAAATCTCCCAGATTGCTTTCAATAGCCACCAGGAACTCGATGCCAAATACTTCAGAGTTAGGGCAAACAACTTACTTTCTGCTCCTGGGCTCAGCTTCTCCCAACTCACACAGGACACATAGCCCTTTGTAAAGCAGCTGCCCTGGCTAGTTACCTCATATAGTCTGACCCCAGCGACAGCAGTATCTGGAAGATGCTTTTGTGTGAGCGGAATGCACACAAAGTGAAGCTGTGAAGAAGAAATCAAAAGACAAAGTGAAAAAGCTGGATGATGCTGAGATAAATCAGAATCAAGACTTCAAGCAATTGCAGGCTGAAAATAAAGTGCTTGAAAAAGAAGTCAGAGAAGCACAGAAAAAATGATGACTTTTCAAAAGAAGAATAAAGAGATGTTAAAACATTTAGAGATTCTTAGGGTGCATGCAGACCTGGTTGCAAACACAGAAAAAAACGGGGGGAAAAGCAGCCTTTGGAGGAACTCTTTATGTGCATTAACAGTACAACAGAAAGAAAGACAGAACCAAGAACTTAACTACATCATCTTGCCTTTCACTCAGGGTTGTTCAAGGACACTAGAAAATAAAACATGGAAGTTCTTGATGGAAGAAAAAATTATACAGAATTGCTGAAAACCTAGCACATGTGATGATCAAAGGCCTTTAAATCACTTCATAGGAGTCACCTAGAAATCTTTGAAAAGCACTCTTTCCTTAGCATCAAGGACAAGGAAGCTCTTGAGTGTGACCACAGTAAGAAAAACAAGACCACTGAAGAGGGCCTTACAGGACTAATAGTGATAATGCTTTATACATGACAGTGACCAAAGTTAAAACCTGTATATTTTTCATTAACCCTTAGTAAGTCTGTAAAGGATTTGGTGAGTGATGTAAGCTTCTGTCCCTTTAAGACCATCACACATTTGTAAGCTATTATGGGAATCTCAGCACTGCTGGTAGCAGAATTTAGAGCAAGAGCCTTTTGCTTGCACAGACTGTTAGCAGCTCTGTTAATAAAACAGTAAAAACCTGCACCTATGTGCTCCTGAATTTACCTTCTACACCACACTACATGTTTTCAGGATTCCCAATAGAAATTAAAATCAGGGGAATGCTCCAAAGATTTTACCTGCTGGGAAATCTGTAGTTTGCTGAACTTTAATAGTTACCCTTGAATGTTCATAGGATAAA
>NW_027425860.1:0-4396 GCF_003597395.2 Chelonoidis abingdonii
TCCATCCCCTGTCACCCTTTCCTAGCCTCTGGCAAACTGAGGTTAGGAACACCATCACTGCCCATCCTGGCTAATAGCCATTGATGGACCTATCCTCCACGAATTTATCTAGTTCTTTTTTGAACCATGTTATAGTCTTGGCCTTCACAACATCCTCTGGCAAAGAGTTCCACCGGTTGACTGTGCGTTGTGTGACTGTACTTTGCATTTAACTGTGACACTCTTACTACTTTTCCAGACTTGCAGCAGAGCTCTGTGTAGCTCCAAAGCTTGCCTCTCTCGCCAACAGAAGTCGGTTCAATAAACCAACTACCTCACCCATCTTGTCTCTCTAATCTCCTACACACCTACAACAACACTGCATACAAGGACCACAGGTGAAAACTGAACAAAAATCCTCCATTTAGCCCCCACTTAATTGACTGTTTCCTACAGAAGTTAAAGCAGGAGGAGGTGAAAATATGTCCAATTTCACACTTAATGCACACTGAATTAGTCCCTAGTGACCTTTTAGTCATACCCTAGCTACCTGTTTACATACCAGGGGGTCTTTACTTGTGCTGATGCACAGAGAATTTATGCAGGTAATTCCCTTTTAACGTTAATGGGAATTACCCATGTACATAGACTGAGTTTTGATGAGAATTGACTCCAAGTGTTTCAGTTCTCCCTCATTCCATTTTATTGTCAGAAATCATGATGTATGCAAGATGCAGTCTTGCTCTGTTAACATGAAAGGGACTCCCTGATGACTGGAATGTTACAAAGCATTGACAGCTCTATCTGGGATACAAACAAAACTAAGAATAATCTATATATGCTCAAAAGGTAATTGTCAGCATTTCAGGTTGTTTAAATGATTTTATTTTAAATTAAAGACTTTTCACATTTTTGGTTATAGCCAAATTTTGGTTAGAGGTGTTAGGGGGGTTGTTCTCCTCTTAAAGCACATCTCATTCAACATAACATCCATATCAACAAAAAGGAGAATCCTGTATTTGGACAAAACTTTACCAGACTTTTTGGGGCACAATTTTGCCTGTGAAATTTTGGGGCATTGTTGCTTGTGTGTGCAGGAGACGGAAATTCCACGTGCAAAACCACATTTGCAATTGCAAAAAACCGACAAATGATGATTTTGTTTAGAAATTTTATCTTTTACACATGCACAATAGACTTCCAATTGCACATACCGTTTATACTTGTTCATAAGCCGATTTTTTTTTTTTTTTTAGTAAAAAATGGATGCACCAGAGAAGGGGGTCGGCTTATGAACGGGTACAGAGAGGGGGAGGCGGGACACAGCCAGGGCCGGTGCTACCATTAAGGCAAACTAGGCAGTTGCCTAGGGCACCAAGATTTGGGGGTGCCAAAAAGCGGTGCCCCCAATTTTTTTTTACAGTGTTCCTCCCTGAGCGCGCAGTCACTGTTCCCCTTCTCCCGCCTTCCAGGCTTGTTGGGCCAATCAGCTGTTTGGTGCTGCAAGCCTGGGAACGGGAGAAGCAGAGTGGGGCGGCATGCTCAGGGGAGGAGGCAGAGCAGAAGTGAGCTGGAGCGGGGAGTGGTTTCCCTGTGTGCTGTGCCCCCCTGCCCCTTACTTGCTGCAGGCGGCCCTCCCCGCTGCCCCAGGTCCCTCCACCTAAATGCTGACAATGACCAGGGAGGCCGAAGATGCGGTCGCTGCCAAAGGACCCGAAATGCTAGCACCCTAGGCGACCACCTAGGTCACCTAATGGATTGTTCCAGCCCTGACAGTATTCCCCTGCTTTTCTCTTCTTGGCTTCCAGTTGTGGTGTAGTCTGGAGTGGTATGCATTTGTGGGGAGAGTCCTGAAACTTGGTCTCTGTAATCATAACTGTTCTTTCTTTACTGATGAAAGTGTTTTCTTAACACTTGTATGATGTGGTAATGTCTAGAGTTCAGTTGCATTTGGGCCCATTATTCTAGGCACTGTACGGATATAGAAAACAGTCTATGCCCCAAAGAGTTTGCAGTAGTTTCAAAGCTAAGCTCGTCTCCTTGTTACGAGACTGCCTTTCTTAAGGCTTGCCAGCACAGTTTAAGGAGACTGGTCAACCTGAGTTTTGGAGGAAAAGGGAACAAAACTTTAGAAAGAACACTCTTCAGTGGCAGCATGTAGCACTCCATTACACTAACTTTCTCTTCTCTAGCCATCTACCATGTAAAAAATGACATTTTTCTTGAAAAGATTAACTTCCTTACTGAAGTCTTCAGTTTCAACATCTATTTTGGATAAATCACTCCTAGGATTTCCAGAGTGAGGAAGGATATTTTGGCAAGAGGCATTTCTGGATCTCAGCTCACTCGTGTCTATTCCATTTTTCCTGCATTGTCTGTGTAACCTTCTAAAATTGCATAGAGGGAGGTTATTCCTTTTGGAAAAATAGGATGTATTACTTCTAAATCTGACTATATAAAGTTGCTTTCCTACTAGCTTTTAGAATTACTAACAGCTTGGCAAATGCTCCAAGGCTATCAGGCTGACACGGGAGTTGAATGCCAGGCTTTTGAAGTGACCTCATGTACGAATATCATACACTTTCAAGTGTTTAAGTGATCAGCTACTGGTAAGATGCCATTTTAACACATACACATGAGGGCAGAATGGAAGCTGCTGTAACACTTAAACTTTCTTTACTCTTATGTAGCAAAAACTGTAACCTCAGTTATCTTGCACTATAGCATTTGGTTCTCTCTACGTTCACTTCTAAACCATAAATTGTAATTGGCTGACAATTAGTCATTCTCTTAATTGGATGAAGAGTCCTCTTTTAATGAACACCCTTTTTTTAAAAGGTGGCCCTCCTNAGATGCCCTGATTTTATAGGGACAGTCACAATTCTTGATCTTTTTCTTATATAGGCTCCTATTACCCCCCACCCTGTCCCAATTTTTCACATTTGCTGTCTGGTCACCCTAATAATGGAGCAAGGTAAATGCAGGATGGCTTAATTCGGAGAAGGTTGAAATTGCCATTTTTTGATAACTGGTGGCTTGCTCTATACCCTTTTCATTCATTTTGGTAGGTATCCCACCACAAATCCAAAGTCTTTATCTATAAAGAATTTGAAGAGCAACTAGCCAAATACTCAAAAACTAACAGCAAAAAAAAAAAAAGTATATCAGAAGCAGGAAGTTTGCAAAACAATCAGTGGGGTCACTGGACAGTCGAGGAGTTAAAGGAGCATGCAAGGAAGATAAGGCCATGCAGAGAAACAAAATTAATTCTTTACATCAGTCTTCGCTGCAGAGATTGTGAAGGAGATTCCAACACCTGAGCCATTCTCTTTAGGTGACAAACCTGAGGAACTGTCCCAGATTGAAATGTCATTAGAGTGGATTTTGGAACAAAATTGATAAATGAAACAGTGATAAGTCACAAGGATCAGACGCTATTCACCCAAGAACTGTGAAGGAACTCAAATACGAAATTGCAGAACTACTAACTGTGGTATGTAACTTATCATTTAAAGAAGCTTTTTTTTTTACCAGATGACTGGAGGATAGCTAACGTGACATCAATTTTTTAAAAAGGCTCCAAAGGCAATCCCAACAATTACAGGCCGGTAAGTCTAATTTTGGTTCAGTTACCTGTTACCACTCTAGAAAGAGATTTTGAGATTATAAGCCTGCACATGCATAAAGGTTGAGGTGTGGGTGGGTTTTTGGGAGCCAGCTAGGAGGCAGACCCATCCTTTTCACAGCCCTACTGACCAAAGTCTCCCTGGGAACTCAGTGCACACTTCCCAAGGTGCCCACCTGAAAAGTCTCCACATATGCATACTCTTGGCAGCCTGCTTTATCACATGCAAGGGTGGAAGATGATCGTCCTATACGGTGTGTGTGTGTGAATTTGTCAAAATCCTCTAGTATATTGTTGCTGGGATGGGAAATCAAAACCTAGGAACTAAGTCTGTCTTGAGTGCTTTTCAAAATCCTACCCTAAATCAAGACTATACTTGTCTCATGCACTATTCTGAATCTATTTAAAATCCTATTACTGAAACTCACCATTAAACAATTAAAAACTTTTAAAAAGTGTATGAATTTCTCAATTTCTCACAAAGTTGATCTTCTTTGTAAGGCATAAAATCCCAACTGTATTCATAAAAATAAACAATATAAGAAGAGAAATAAATCCCTGATTCTCTAGTTTAATTACTGAAATGTTTGATTTTGAATGCTTCACTTCATTTTCTTTGTATCTAACAAAATGTAGGATCACTGTTTCATATACTTTAGACAGTACTGCAGAATTAAAATTGTTTTTTTTCCCCCAAGGAAGGAATATGATATTTTAATATGTTTGTTGCCTTATAGAATATCAGAGTTGGAAGGGACCTCAGAAGGTCATCTAGTCCAACCCCCTGCTCAA
>NW_027425861.1:0-6857 GCF_003597395.2 Chelonoidis abingdonii
TTGTAACACAACCTCTAACACCCTTCTCAGCCCATACTTAGCTAGATACAGAGATTCATAATTCTAAGGAGAAGGGGCAAACAGCGATTATCCAGTCCGACCCCTGTATACACAGGCTGGAGAACTTCTCCAAATCCTCCTAGAGCAGAGCTGTTAGAAAAACATCTAATAGATTTAAACATTGTCAGTGATGGAGTCTTCACGACCTTGTAAATGTTCCATGGGTAATTACTCTCATTAAAAATATTACACCTTCTATCCAGTCTGATTTTGTCTAGTCCACTTCCAGGCACTGACTCGTGTTAGACCTTTCTCTGCTAGATTCATGAGCCCTTATGAAATATTGTTTCCCATGTAGGTCTTAAGACTGTGATCAATCATCCTAATCTTCTCTTGTAAGTGTCATAAACATACAGCTATAAAACCCTCTTTACCCTGTAAAGGGTTAATTCCTCTTTTACCTGTAAAGGGTTAAGAAGCTCAGGTAAGTGGGTGCGCACCTAACCAAAAGGACATAAGGGAGAAGATACTTTCAATCTGGGGAGAAGGTTTTTGCTCTCTCTCGAGCCAGCCAGGAAACAGGGCAGGGGAAAATACATCTCCCTAAGCTAACTGAACTAAGCACTAGTCTTGCAGAAATAGTAAGAAGCAGAAGAGAAATGTGTTCAATTACCTTTTGTTTTAGCTTGTGAATTTTCCCTGTGCCAAGAGGGAGGTTTACCCTGTTTTGTGTAACTTTAAGGTTTTGCCTAGAGGAGATCCTCTGTGTTTGAGTCTTTTGTTATTCTGTAAAGTACTTATCCTGATTTTACAGTGGTGATTCTTTTCCCTTTTCTTAATAATTCTTCTTTTAAGAACCGATTGATTTTTCTTGTTCTTAAGACCAAGGTGTGTCGTGTGTTACCTGCACCATGGTGAGGATATTATTCTCAAGCCTTCCCCAGGAAAGGGGGTGTGGGCTGGGGGGACATTTGGGAGGTAGGCTCCAATGGCCCTCCCTATGTTTGTTTAAATCATTGGTGGTGGAAGCGATACTAAGGAATTTTTTTTTAACTAAGCTGGTAGAATAAGCTTAGGGGTCTTTCTGCAGTCCCCACATCTGTACCTCAGAGTGAGGAGGGAACCCTGACAGTAAATTATAGATTGGGGCATGAGTCTTCACTATAAGCATGTTTTCTAATCTTTGAAGCATTCTTGTGGTCTTCTCTGAAGCCCTCTCAATTTATAAACATCCTTCTTGAATTGTGGGCACCAGAACTGGAAACAGAATGGCAGCAGTGATTGCCAAATAGAGAAAATAACCTCTCTACTCCCACTCAAGATTCCCCTGTTTATGCATCCCAGAATTTCATTAGTTCTTTTGGCAACAGCATCACACTGAGAGCTCATGCTCAGCTGATTATCCACCATGGCCCCCAAATCTTTTTCAGAGTCTCTGCTTCCCATGGTGGAGTCCCCCATTGTGTAACTATGGCCTATATTCTTTGTTCCCAGATGTATGTCTTTACTTTTAGCTGTCTGAAAAGCATGTTCCTTGCTTGAGTCCATTTCACCAAGCAGTCTAGCTTGCTCTGACTCAGTGACCTCTCCTCTTTATTTTTCACCACTCACCTAATTTTTGTATCATCTGCAAACTTCATCAGAGATGATTTTAGATTTTTTTCTGGGTCATTGATAAAGATGTTAAATAGCATAGGGCCAAGAAATGATTCTGTGGGACCCCAATGGAAACTCACCAGCTTGATGATGATTCCCTGGTACAGTGACAGAAACTTTTAGTCCATTTAACGAGGCCACGTTAATTGTATATCGTTCTAGTTCTTTAATCAGTGTAGTGAGGTACCAAGTCAAATGCCTTACAGACATCTAAATAAATGGCATCAATGCTATTACCTTCATCAAGCATATTTGTAATCTCATTAAAAAAGATATCAAGTTAGTTTGGCAGGATCTAGTTTCCATAAACCCATGTAGATTTGCATTAATTACATTTGTGGGCGATGGGGTTTGGCTGGTCTGTGCTGTGTCCCCTCCTGAGGGTGAGGGAGGATGGTGAGTGAGATCCCCATGTGCAGACAATCTCCTTGCGTGGTGGCTGCCAGCTTTCTCGCCAAGCACTGAGTGTCCCAGAGAGGAGCGGGGAGAGGCCAGGCCGGGTTGGGATTTTGGAGGATTGATGTGGTTGTTGTGGAGGGCAGTTCAGGTCTCTGGATGGCAGGGAGGCTGTGCACCTCTGACCTCGCAGGTGCCTTGTGCAGCACAACTGTTGTCATCTGTGAGCTTCCCCCCGACACCCCCCAGATTGTGCCCCTCTGCACTAGGCCCTGGAGGGCTGTGAGCACAAGAGTCAGAGCAGGTCCCTGAGGGTTGGTAGCCTCCTGCCCTGAGCCTCGGAGACCCTTTCCACCACAGAGGTGGCTGGACATTTCATCTCAGTGCTCCCCTCTGGTTGCTAGCTGAGACCTCTGTGCTAGCGTCTTCACCTCTCTGTCCCGTGGGACCCCTCTTGCAGGGGGACTCTTGCTGCAGCTGTGGGGAGGAAGAGGAAGGACGAGCGTGGTAAGGAAAGAAGATTTAATGTTTCCCCCTCCCATGTAAGCACCCAAAGGCAGAGATCCCCACACTGCCCCTCCCACAGACCCCTCAGCCCCAGGGCCTCATGGCAGAGAGATCCTCACACTGCCCGTCCCACAGACCCCTCAGCCCCAGGACTCCATGGCAGAAAGATCCCCACACTGCCCCTCCCAGAGACTCTCAGTCCCAGGGCCCCATGGCAGAGAGATCCCCACACTGCCCATCCCACAAACCCCTCAGCCCCAGGGCCCCATGGCAGAGAGATCCCCACACTGCTCCTCCCACAGCCCTCTCAGCCCTATGTCCCCATGGCAGATGGGGCCCTTCACTGTCCCATCCTTCCTGGGAGTTGCCCCAGAGCATCAGGGACCGACTTCCCAGCAGCTCCCCCCATGCCCCACTGCAGGGGGTGGCTCTGCGACTCCCGCTGATGTCACTGGGCTCACGTGGCTCAGGCCAGACCCCTGGGCTGGGATCCCCCCAATGACTCTGACAAAGAAACTGGGTGTTAATGGCTCCTTGCTCCTCCCCATGCCCAGGGGCTCTCCTCACCTGCACTGGAGGAGCACCCAGCCTCCGTGTTGCAGGGAGCCTCCAGGAAGTGGCCGCTCTCCCCTCTGGCACCAGTTGAGCTGCTGGGTCAGCGATCCCTCAGCTGCTGCCCTGGGGATGGCTCCTGCTGGCCCATGCAGCTGGGCTGAGGGCTGCCCTGCCACAGAAGCAAACCCAGAACGTTTATTTTAAAGTAGGGCTGTCGATTAATCACAGTTAACTCACCTGATTAAATCAAGCAAATTAATCACAGTTAGTAGCAGTTTAAATCGCACTGTGAAACAATAGAATACCAATTGAAATGTATTAAAGATTTTTGGATATTTTCCTACATTTTCAAATATATTGATTTCAATTACAACACAGAATACGAAGTGCACACTGCTCCTTTTGTATTATTTTTATTACAAATATTTGCACTGTAGAAATGATAAAAGAAATAGTATTTTTCAATTCACCTCATACAAGTACTGTAATGCACTCTGTATCATGAAAGTGCAACTTAAAAATGCAGTGGGTTTTTTTTTTACATAACTGCACTCAAAACTAAAACAATGGAAAACTTTAGAGCCTACAAGTCCACTCAGTCCTACTTCTTGTTCAGCCAGTCACTAAGACAAACAAGTTTATTTACATTTGTAGAAGATAATGCTGCCGGATTCTTATTTGCAATATTATTTGAAAGAGAGTGAAAACAGGTGTTCACATGGCATTGTTGTATCTGGCATTGCAAGGTATTTATGTGCCAGATATGCTAAACATACGTATGTCCCTTCATGCTTCAGCCTGCTTCCGTGCTGATGACGCTTGTCAAAAAAATGTGTTAATTAAATTGTGACTGAACTCCTTGCAGGAGAATTGTATGTCTCCTGCTCTGTTTTACTCACATTCTGTCATATTTCATGTTATTGCAGTCTCGGATGACAACCCAGGAGATGTTTGATTTTAAAAACACTTTCATGGTAGATTTGACAAAATGCAAAGAAAGTACCAATGTGAGATTTCTAAAGATAAATACAGCACTCGACCCAAAGTTTAAGAATCTGAAGTGCCTTCCAAAATCTGAGAGGGATGGAGGTGTGGTACATGCTTTCAGAAGTGTTAAAAGAGCAACACTCCAATGCGGAAACTACAGAACCCAAATCACCAAAAAAGAAAATCAACCTTCTGCTGGTGGCATCTGACTCAGATGATGAAAATGAACATGCGTCAGTCCACAGTGCTCTGGATTGTTATCGAGCAGAATCCATTATCAGCATGGACATGTGTCCCCTGGAATGGTGGTTGAAGCATGAAGGGACATATGAATATTTAGTACATCTGACATGTAAATATCTTCCAATGCCAGATATAACAGTGCCATGCAAACACCTGTTCTCTCTTTCAGGTGATATTATAAACAAGAGGCAGGCAGCATTATCTCAGCCCAGCCAGTGGGCCCCGACAGGCAGGCAGATCCTCAGGCAAAGGAGCTGGCGGATCGCTAACCCAGCTCAACTGGTGCCGAGGGGAGAGTGGTCACTTCCTGGAGGCTCCATGAAACACAGGGCCGAGTGCTTCTCCAGGGCAGGTGAGGAGACCCCCTGGGCATGGGGAGGAGCAAGGGCCATTAACACCCAGTCGCTCTGACAGAGTCATTGGGGGATCCCAGCCCAGGGGTCGCCTGAGAGATGTGAGCCCAATGATGTCACGGGAGTCACAAGCCACCCCTGCAGTGGGGATGGGGAAGCTGCTGGAAGTGGGTCCCTGATGCTCTGGGGCACCTCCAGGGAGGGGACAGTGAAGGCGCCATCTGCCTGGCCTGGGGCTGAGGGTTGCGGAGGACAGTGTGGGATCTCTCTGCCATGGGGCCCTGAGCTTTGGGGTCTGTAAGGGGCAGTGTGGGGATCTCTCTGCCATGGGCCCTGGGGCTGAGGGGTCTGCGGGAGGGCAGTGTGGGACTTCTGCATGGAGCCCTGGGCTTTGGGGTCGTGGAGGGGCAGTGGGATCTCTCTGCCATGGGGCCCTGGGGCTGAGGGGTCTGAGGGAGGGCAGTGTGGGGATCTCTCTGCCATGGGCCCTGGGGCTGAGGGTCCTGGGGTGGGGCAGTGGGGATCTCTCTACTTTGGGTACTACATGGGGGGGAAACAATTAAGTCTTCTCTTCCACCACATCCGTCCTTCCTCTTCCTCCCGCAGCTGCAGGAAGAGTCCCCTGCAGAGGGTCCCACAGACAGAGAGTGGAAGACCTAGCACAGGGGCCTCAGCTAGCAACCAGAGGGAGCACTGAGATGAAATGTCCAGACCCTCAGTGGTGGAAAGGGTCTCTGAGGCTCAGGCGGGAGGCTACCAACCTCAGGGACCTGCTCTGACTCCTGCGCTCACAGCCCTCCAGGGCCTAGTGCAAGAGGGCACAATTCGGGGGGGCGGGAGAGAGAGCTCACAGGACAACCGTGTGCTGCACAAGGCACCTGCGAGGTCAGAGGTGCACAGCCTCCCTGCCATCCAGAGACCTGAACTGCCCTCCACACCAACCACATCAATCTGCCAAAACCCAACCCGGCTGCCTCTCCCGCTCCTCTCTGGACACTCAGTGCTTGCGAAAACTGGCAGCCCCCACGCAAGAGATTGTCTGCACACGGGATCTCACTCACCGTCTCTCCTCACCCTCAGGAGGGGACACAGCACAGACCGGCCAACCCCATCCCCACAATTTAATTAATGCAAATCTACATGGTTTATGGAAACTAGATCCTGCCAAACAACTATGATATCTTTTTAATGAGCTTACAAGTATGCTTGATAAAGGTAATAGCATTGATGTCATTATTTAGACGTCTGTAAGGCATTTGACTTGGTACCTCACTACACTGATTAAAGAACTAGAACGATATACAATTAACATGGCCTCGTTAAATGGACTAAAAGTTCCTGTCACTGTACCACGGGAATACATCCTCAAGCTGGTGTTTTCCATTGGGTCCAACAGGACCATTTCTTGGCCCTATGCTATTCAACATCTGTTATCAATGACCCAGAACAAAAATCTAAAATATTTCTGATGAAGTTTGCAGATGACACAAAATTAGGTGAGTGTGAAAAATAAAGAGGAGAAGTCACTGAGTCAGAGCAAGCTAGACTGCTTGGTGAATGGACTCAAGCAAGGAACATGCTTTTCAGACAGCTAAAAGTAAAGACATACATCTGGGAACAAAGAATGTAGGCCATAGTTACACAATGGGGGACTCCAACCTGGGAAGCAGAGACTCTGAAAAAGATTTGGGGGCCATGGTGGATAATCAGCTGAGCATGAGCTCTCAGTGTGATGCTGTTGCCAAAAGAGCTAATGAATCTGGGATGCATAAACAGGGGAATCTTGAGTGGAGTAGAGAGGTTATTTCTCCATTTGGCAATCACTGCTGCCATTCTGTTTCCAGTTCTGGTGCCCACAATTCAAGAAGGACGTTATAAATTGGAGAGGCTCAGAGAAGAGCACAAGAATGTTTAAAAGATTGAAAACATGCCTTATAGTGACAGACTCAGGGCCCAATCTATATAACTTACTGTCAGGGTCCCTCCTCACTCCGAACTCTGGGTACAGATGTGGGGACTGCACGAAAGACCCTAAGCTTACTTCTACCAGCTTAGGTTAAAAAATTTTCCTTAGTACCTTCCACCACCAAGTGATTTAAACAAACATTGAGGGAGGGCCATTGGAGCCCTACCATCCCCAAATGTCCCCCAAGCCCCGAA
>NW_027425861.1:6882-9926 GCF_003597395.2 Chelonoidis abingdonii
TAGTTGTTTACTGATGAGAAGTAGCATATGGAAGGCATATGACTCCCAGGTATAGACTTTAATAACTTCATTTCAATGGAGTTTTGCTGATCAGCTTTATGAGGGCTGTTACAGAAATAACCATTTACTTTAAATATTTGATGTTTTCAACACTTTCAATCTAACAGAAACAAGGTGTACAGGCGCTCACTTTTATATTTATTTATTACAATATTGTACTGTAAAAAAACAAAAGATAGTATTTTCAGTTCACCTAACACAAGTACTGTAGTGCAATCTCTTTATCATGAAAGTGAACACACAAATGGAGAATTATGTACAAAAATAACAGCATCAAAACAAAAATATAAAACTTTAGAGCCTATCAGTCATCAGTCCTATTTCTTGTTCAGCCAATCACTTAGACAAGACAACGTTTTTTCATATTCAGGATTATGGGGCTGCCCTGCCACAGAAGCAAACCCAGAACGTTTATTTTAAAGTAGGGCTGTCAATTAATCACAGTTAACTCACCTGATTAAATCAAGCAAATTAATCACAGTTAGTAGCAGTTTAAATCGCACTGTGAAACAATAGAATACCAATTGAAATGTATTAAAGATTTTTGGATATTTTCCTACATTTTCAAATATATTAATTTCAGTTACAACACAGGATACGAAGTGCACACTGCTCCTTTTGTATTATTTTTATTACAAATATTTGCACTGTAGAAATGATAAAAGAAATAGTATTTTTCAATTCACCTCATACAAGTACTGTAATGCACTCTGTATCATGAAAGTGCAACTTAAAAATGCAGTGGGTTTTTTTTTTACATAACTGCACTCAAAACTAAAACAATGGAAAACTTTAGAGCCTACAAGTCCACTCAGTCCTACTTCTTGTTCAGCCAGTCACTAAGACAAACAAGTTTATTTACATTTGTAGAAGATAATGCTGCCGGATTCTTATTTGCAATATTATTTGAAAGGGAGTGAAAACAGGTGTTCACATGGCATTGTTGTATCTGGCATTGCAAGGTATTTATGTGCCAGATATGCTAAACATACGTATGTCCCTTCATGCTTCAGCCTGCTTCCGTGCTGATGACGCTTGTCAAAAAAATGTGTTAATTAAATTGTGACTGAACTCCTTGCAGGAGAATTGTATGTCTCCTGCTCTGTTTTACTCACATTCTGTCATATTTCATGTTATTGCAGTCTCGGATGACAACCCAGGAGATGTTTGATTTTAAAAACACTTTCATGGTAGATTTGACAAAATGCAAAGAAAGTACCAATGTGAGATTTCTAAAGATAAATACAGCACTCGACCCAAAGTTTAAGAATCTGAAGTGCCTTCCAAAATCTGAGAGGGATGGAGGTGTGGTACATGCTTTCAGAAGTGTTAAAAGAGCAACACTCCAATGCGGAAACTACAGAACCCAAATCACCAAAAAAGAAAATCAACCTTCTGCTGGTGGCATCTGACTCAGATGATGAAAATGAACATGCGTCAGTCCACAGTGCTCTGGATTGTTATCGAGCAGAATCCATTATCAGCATGGACATGTGTCCCCTGGAATGGTGGTTGAAGCATGAAGGGACATATGAATATTTAGTACATCTGACATGTAAATATCTTCCAATGCCAGATATAACAGTGCCATGCAAACACCTGTTCTCTCTTTCAGGTGATATTATAAACAAGAGGCAGGCAGCATTATCCCTGCAAATGTAAACAAACTTGTTTGTCTAAGTGATTGGCTGAACAAGAAATAGGACTGAGTGGACTGATAGGCTCTAAAGTTTTATATTTTGTTTATGGATGCTGTTATTTTTTGTACATAATTCTACATTTGTGTGTTCAACTTTCATGATAAAGAGGTTGCACTACAGTACTTGTGTTAGGTGAACTGAAAAATACTATTTTTGTTTTTTTACAGTACAAATCTTTGTAATAAAAATAAATATAAAGTGAGCACTGTACACTTTGTTTTCTGTTATGATTTGAAAGTGTTGAAAACATCAAATATTTAAATAAATGGTATTCTGTTAACAGCCCTATTTTAAAGCTGATCAGCATAAACTCCATTTGAAATAGAAGTAATTAAAGTCTATATTGGGAGTCTATTCTCCTATATGCTACTTCTCTCAGTGCTTTTGGAGTGAGGTTTGATTTCAGCGCTGCTTAATTACATTAAATAACTTTTCAGAATTAGCCACCGTTTCCTAAAATACTGATGCAAAAAATACCAAAATTAACCCAGCCCCAAACCACAAAATAATTTGTAGTATTATAATATAATTCTGGTTATCACATAATCAGCCTCTTATTCTATAATAATTAACTTCAGTGTTTTCTTCCATATCACTGGTAACAACATATTCAAAGATTACAAAATCTTATCATATTGGTTAGTTTTCTCTCAACCCTCGTTTCTGCCGTGAGCCCCGTGTAATGCTCTGTTCCCCACTAACACAGGTGCCTTCCATTTCCAAGAGGTGTCTCTGGGGTGTGTCTGTGCTGAAGCATCAGACCGTGATTGAGCCCAGGCTGAAGCCTAAGCCCTTTTGCATCTACACTGCAATGGCACTAACCCAGGCTTGGACCCAGGGTTCTCGGACCCTGCAGGGCTGGAGGGCCCAAGCTCAAGTTAAGCTGAGCCCCATTGCTTTGCAGTGTAGGTGCAGCCCTGCTTCACTGGGGTCCCAGGAGTCAGCTGGAAGTATCCCACAATTCCATGCGACAAATTCCTTAGTCCTCTTTAGCACAGGCACCGACTCTGGGGGTGCTCCGGGGCTGGAGCACCCCTGCGGAAAAATTGGTGGGTGCAGCTCCCCTCCCCCCCACCCTAGCTCACCTCCGCTCCGCCTCGCATCCTCCCCTGAATGCGCCACAGCTCCACTTCTCCCCCCTCCCGCCCAGTGCTTTCCACCACAAAACAGCTGTTTCATGGTGGCAAGTGCTGGGAGGGAGGGGGAAGAGGGGGAACGTGGTGCACTCGGGGAAGAGGTGGGGCAGGGATTTGGGGAAGGGGTCCAATGGGGGCAGGGGCTTTT
>NW_027425862.1:0-1699 GCF_003597395.2 Chelonoidis abingdonii
AACGGTGAAGGGATTCTAACCCAGGCCCGGATCTAGTCCCTGTCCAGATCTGTGCCAGCAGGTTAAATAACCAAACTGGGCACGTTTGCCCAGCTATCCTCACTATCACTACTGACATTGCTGCGCTTTGATAGAATCCTACAACAGAGCAGTGTCAAGTATCCGCCCCCAGGCCTAGGAGCACACAGAACTCAGGTAGAAATAGCAGGTACCCACTGGTTGATTTCACCCCCACATATGGAAACGGGATGACCTATGGCCCAGCTAAACTATTTTTAGAACACTGCTCCTGAGTTCAGGGGCATTCATTCTGGTGCCAAAGGATGCTGTGGTTAAATTCGGGCAATTGTCCTTTGCCTTTTGCATCCAAAGTTTCATGAGGCAAAGAGAGAAACAGTTGGTTCCTTCCGAGGACATTATTCCCCACAGGTCCCCATCTGATGGCCTTTTAGACAAGCAGCATTTCCATGCTGTGCAGTGATGATGGTCAGTGAAGCACTGAATGTGTCAGACTCCAAGTCCAAACTGCAGCATACAGGAATGTTCAGTCTATGCTTGTTGCTTAGATTTGCTCCTGACTCACACATTTGTATCACTTCTTCACCTCCTGCTACCTGACAGTTTAGAAATTTGAAAATAGAATATAGGGGTTTTTTTCATGAGGCAAATCTTTCCACCTAGTGTGACAGCCTTCCACCACGCAATTTAAGCCCAGGCTTAGTGGGACTCAAGTCAGATGTCCCATGATAAGAAACCTGGGCTTGAGTGTCTGCATTGTATTTCAATCCTATAAGACTTTTCTAACCTGGTCTGCAACCTAGCTCTCTCGGCATCCACACAGCAGTGCGCACACCCAGTCAGAGTACCCCATCTCCTAGAGTCCCTTGTGCACACCTCCCTCCCAAATCTGGATGATCTAGCCTTAGGAGTGTGATGCACTGTGGAATTTACTGCCCACCTCTTTGTCATCTGGGGAAGGGCTTTGGTGGAGAGAGGGTTGAAGTCAAATCCTGTTTCGTTTGATGTCTCCGCACTTATTTTCATTTGTTCCCACCTTTCCCCATTCCTCTCTGGGGTTTCCTTTCTCCCCAGCACAGGGAGTGACCTATGTCTGGATCTCTCTCTCCTCTCTGGTGAAGTGAGAATGAGGAGGAGAATCCACCACAGGAAGATGCTGAGCAGTCGATCCACGTGGGACATTAGCCAGAAGAGCCAAAGAGAAAGTTCCTGGAGTTATGGAGAGGCAAATGCCTGTGAGAGTCAGCCACAGGCCAGAGAAAGCTTCAGTAGTGGCTCAGACATTTAGACATGAAAGAATCAACACAAGAGAGAGCCTTACAAATGTCTAGAGTGCAGGAAAGCTGCAGTCGGCGCACACACCTTATCACACATCAGAGACCACATAGGAGAGCGACCTACTAGTGTTCTGAGTGTGGGAAAAGCTTCAAACACAGCTCACACCTGATGGCACATCAAAGAGGCCACACTGGGGAGACACCCTATACATGCTTTGAGTGCAGGAAAAGCTTCAGTCTGAGCTCACACCTCAACACACATCAAAAATTCACACAGGAGAGAGACCCTTCACGTGCCCTGAGTGCGGGAAAAGCTAAACAGCAGCACCCCCTCCTCCCTCTGCACTGCTCTGCCTCCACCCCAACTCCTTCCCACAGAATCCCTGCTCCCCAATACCGCCCCG
>NW_027425863.1:0-1340 GCF_003597395.2 Chelonoidis abingdonii
GGGGGGGGGGAGATTGAGAGGCGGAGCCGAGCGCCCCTGCAGCCCCCAAACCAGAACGGGACTAAACACTCCCGGGTGTATGTAAAGAAACCCCTTCTCGGGTCCCTGGGGGGCCGGACGTGGAGTGGGCAGCGCCCTCTGTGCCGCTTGGTGGCCCCGGCCGGCTCACGCTAAATGGTTCTTGTCTGTGATGCGGCTGGGTCCGGGCACCCAGAGCCAGGAGCCCAGAGGGGAACCCGCCGCCTGGCCCGGCCGCGCCTGCAGTGGGGCGGCTCCCTCTCAGTCAGCTGAGCGCAGGGGCGGGTCTAGGGCCGCTGGGTCTCAGGTGACCTGCGAGTGACTCAGGCTGCGCCGCACTTTCCGGATCCTCCTCGCCCCGCTCGGGTGCCGGCCGGGACCATGCTCGCCCTGACCGTGGCTCTGCTCCTGGCCCTCGGCTCCGTGGCGCGGGCCGAGCCCCTCAAGTTCGTGGACTGCGGTGAGTGGCTCCTGCGGGGCGCTGCGGGCTCCAGCCTGCAGCCCCGGGCCGTGTGCGAGCTGGGTCGGGTGCCGCACACGTCCCCCCGCCGGGCTGGGACGGCTGGAAGTGGAGCAAGCCCGGCCCACGGACCCCTGGGAGGGCTGGGCCGGTGGGAAGGTGCAGGGAGGTCTTGGAGAGGCTCTTTTCCTGTCTAGGCCGCCTGGCTCGGATCCCGGAGGGTTTCCTAGCGTCCTCCCCTCTCCGCCCGCCGGGGAGTTGCTGTCAAGGCTCTTCCACCTTTCCCCGGCCTCCATAGGGAGCACTTCATGTGTCTGTAACCCCTTGTCCGGGACCTAGCGGAGTCCTTAGCTAGGCTGGTTAACCTTGTCGCTTCCTGACTGACAGCACTTGGAGGGAGTGTGCAGCGTCCTACCTGTTCCTCTTCTAGGTCCTAGGCTGCAGACTGTGGTGGCTGGTATGTCGCTGGTCTGTTGAGAAATCAAGGAGAGACTTTCCCTAGCAGCAGTTCTGTGCTGGTTGAGCTACGGGTGAATTTAGGGACTGGGATACTACAGCGAGGAGATCCATGAAGTACTTGCATTTCTTGCTTCAAGTTTCATCAGCTCTCCAAGTCATTTTATTCGATGTTAATTGTTTAAATAGCATTCAGTGAGTGTGCAGACATGTGCCAGCTGTCATACAGAGCCAGTCTCCTCTCTGCTAGGCTTGTAGTAAATGCAGATAGCAGCCACTGACTCTCTCTTACTGTAGAGAGCAGCCATGGAAAATTCATGCACGTCCCACTGAATAAGTAGCTCCTGGAGTTTCCAGCTCAGTTTCCCGGCAGCCATGGGAAATTCATGCACGTCCCACTGAATAA
>NW_027425864.1:0-1095 GCF_003597395.2 Chelonoidis abingdonii
CATGATTTCCCTTTACAAAAACCATGTTGACTCTTCCGCAACAAATTATGTTCATCTATATGTCTGACAATTTTTTTCTTTACTATAGTTTCAACCAGTTTGCCCGGTACTGAAGTGAGGTTTACTAGCCTGTAATTGCCAGTATCACTTCTGGAGAACTTTTTTAAAAATTGGCATAACATTAGCTATACTCCAGTCATTTGGTAAAGAAGCTGATTTAAATTATAGGTTACAAACTACAATTAGTAGTTCTGCAATTTCACATTTGAGTTCCTTCAGAATTCTTGGGTGAATAACATCTTGTCCTGTAAACTTATTACTGTTTAGTTTATCTTTTTTTTTTTTTTCCAAAGCCTTCTCTAATGATACCTCAATCTGGGACAGTTCCTCAGATTTGTCACCTACAAAGAATGGCTCAGGTTTGGGACTCTCTCCCACGTCCTTAGCTGTGAAAATTGATGCAGATAATTAATTTAATTTCTCTGCAATGGCCTTGTCGTCCTTGAGTGCTCCTTTAGCATCTCGATCATCCAGTAGCCCCACTGGTTGTTTAGAAGGATTCCTGCTTTTGATGTACTTATTTATTTATTTATTTTTTGCAATTACATTTTGAATCTTTGTCTAGCTGTTTTTCAAATTCCTTTTTGGCCTTCCTAATTATATTCTTACTTTTCATTTGCCAGAATGTATCCTCCTTTCTATTTTCCTCACTAGGATTTAACTTCCACTTGTTAAATGATGCCTTTTTGACTCTCACTGCTTCTTTTATTTGTTGTTTAGCCACAGTGCCACTTTTTTGGTTCTCTTACTATGTTTTTTTTTAATTTGGGTATACATTTAAGTTGAGCCTCTATTATGATGTTTTTAAATAGTTTCTATGCAGCTTGCAAGGAATTCACTTTTGGCACTGTACCTTTTAATTTCTGCTTAATTAACTTCCTCATTTTTATGTAGTCCCCATTTCTGAAATTAAATGCTACAGTGTTGGGCTGCTATGGGGTTTTCTCCACCACAGAGATGTTAAATTTTCATTATATTATGGTCATTATTACCAAGCGGTCCAGCTATATTCACCTCTTGGACCAAATCCTGTGC
>NW_027425865.1:0-3553 GCF_003597395.2 Chelonoidis abingdonii
CCAGCCCCTCTACCCTATGTGGGGATGGCATGTCCTTAACGCTTAATTCACTGCCTTTCAGAAGTTTAATTTGATCTACTTTTTAGGAGCTCTCTAGATCCCAGCACACAGGAAAGAAGAGGGCCTCTGATCCTCTTAGAAAGGCATAGCCCTCAAGCCCATGTAGATGGCAGGGAGAGGTGCTCCAACCCACCTATAGGATCAGGTCTCCCTCCCCCCAAGATCCTGACTGACGCACGCACGCACACGGAGAATGTGGTGTTGACTGGCCACTCATCCCACCTTGCCCTCCCAGTCTGTCTGAGCCCCTTTCCTCATAATCCCCCAAATGCTTCTACCCATACTCCCCAACTTCCCAGAATAGCATTCACATGTAATTTTTTTTCCTTTGAAAATTAGTTTGACTGCCTTCTGAATTATCTGTTGTACTCAGTTTACATTTTCCCCCAAATAAGCCCTTGATAGGCAAATGTAGTAAAATGCCTATGGTTTTCTCTGATTTCTGCACAGAAGGGGGTTTCAAACTTAAGATGCCTCTGTAATTCAGATTTCATGGCCACAGCATGTCCCCTTGAGCCACCCAAGTCAAGTGAAGCTGGCTGGCTGGAAATCCTCTTGGGTAGTCTTTCTGCACATGTCCACGTAATGTATGTTTAGTACATACTAAGCTAGAGTGCTAAACCCTTTCTTTCCTTAACATTTTCAGTGTTGCTTCCCTAAAGAGGTAGTTGGTGCCATGCACTATCTGGAATAACAGTCAAATGAGTAAGACCATTTGGACGATGATCAGATCCTTGGTTTGACCACTAGGCATGTGCCAAAAAAGTTGGTAGTGTCTCAACTTTAAGAAATACAACTTCCCATCAAAAACTGCCTGTTGGGAACCCTATGCCCAAATGACCCTATATTTACATCGCTAACTCTACCCAGTACCCCCAGGAGGCACACCAAATTTCAGTGCAGTCTGAGTAAGCATAAGGCTTTTAGAGCACTTAGAGTCATCCTTTAAACAGGAAGGGCTTCTGAACCTTAACATTGCAGAATACAGAGGGCATTTCGGTTAGCTAGGGTTATTATGAATGTTAAATATGTTTGGTGGTATTCATAGTATATATAATGAATGAATTAAGACTCTGTTGTTCTCCATTAAACTAAGGGCAAGTGTAATTTACAATTATAGAGTCTTCTGAAGAAGAAGCTGAAGACCAGGAAGATGAGGATGGAGAAGATAATCAAAAGCGATATGACCTTAGACAGAGGAAAACTGTTGTACGCTACCAAGCGCCCCATTGGAAGTAGTTGTGTGTGTGTGTGTGTGTGTGTGCTGTGTGTGTGTGGTGTTTATATATATATTTTTTTTTTTTTTTTTTTTTTTTTTTTTTTTTCTGTGGCTTGTTTTTGTCTGTGTGTTAGGAG
The DNA here is from genome assembly GCF_003597395.2 of Chelonoidis abingdonii. Lineage (NCBI taxonomy): Eukaryota > Metazoa > Chordata > Testudines > Testudinidae > Chelonoidis > Chelonoidis abingdonii. Next base: position 1,417 of record NW_027425865.1, read on the forward strand.
GCTACGAAAACCATCTTGTCACGTTTTCTTTAGCTTTCTCCATTTTCAGAGAGATCTGGCTTCTTTTATCTCCCTGTCTTCTCGCTTGTTTTGCACTCTACAGGCTGTAGCTCTCTGTGTCCTTGTCTTGTGGTACAGTGGTCTCTTCCCAAAAAGATTTAAATAGTGTTATTATCTGTTAATCGTGTTCACTTAGAAAAATCTTGTGGTTTGGAAATCACTGATAATTCACCTCATATTTAGTTATTTCCGTTTATACACAGTGTTACTCTTCACTTTATTTTGTTAGATTCTATAATGGTTCTAATATGCTTTGTTTCCTGTATCCTTGAATCTTAATCTTTCCAGAACGTCAAGTTTGAAGGACGGTAATTTTATAGAGTACAAATAAGGGGTAACAAAGAAACGAAAGATATCACTTGACAAACCAAAATTTTCAGTGTTTACTGTTTTCAATCTGCTTTTTTTAATGCAAATTTTTATGATTTTAAATTGGGCATAGTTTGAAAAGCATGTTAATCTGTTTCATCTGGTCCATTTTCACTCTGTTTCCTGCCTCTTTGTTGTTAATGTAACTCTACATTTGGATAGTTTCTTAGTAGGATCTTACAATAAAATTTTTTTGCTTTTATTAGAGCCAAGGCACAAGAAGGCCCAACCTATATTGTATATGGGTCCATCTCTCCTGTGTGAGGACGAAGATATCTTTTGCCTGCCAGGACCACGAGTCTCCTACTGCAAAGAATTAACGCTGGTATTATGGGTGGTGTTGCACCTATTATGAGATAAATGGATGTCATCATGAAATAGTTGTTAAATGACTGGGGGCTGGCTATGAACTCTGTTTAATGAGGGGAGGGCGTTTACTGGGAGGAGTGGAGGCAGTTTCTCGTGATGTTACATGGTTGTGGAGGGGTGGTGCTTGGCAAACCCTGCTTTACTGTTTTTACTTTTAATCCCGGTGAACCACTTTACTTTCTCTAGCTTTTCTCCTTGGTGGTGGCTGATCTGTCTGCGAATAAGTTCTCCGCGGCCCTCGCCCCAGAGGTTTGTTACATTAGACCATTGTTAGTTGCTGTGTGCGCTCTCCAATAGTGATGAGTTCCGCTAGGCCAAAGTGTAATTTCCTCGTAACAGGTTTCATACTTTCCATCTGAATTTAGTCTATGATATATAGTACTACTGCATGCTTATAAATTAATATCTTTGGGATAGAGGAGTGACTCTCTATTTGTTCCCTGATGAATTATCTCATACTCTTAAGTGATTTATTTTTCAAGGACTTTGAGTAATAATTATGATGACTAACATCGTGCCTTCGCTAGAGGTAGCTCCTTCAAACAGACGGTGATGGATGAGATGATTTGCTCATGGGGATGAATCCTTTTAATATTTTATTCGACCGAGACCAGCCATCTGATCCTTTAGTTTTAAAAAGTGGGGCCCTGTTGGTGTGTGTGGAAATGGTGGAATACTTCAATTTACTTGATGACAAAACATGTTTTTATTCTCGCTTCTAAAATGATGGCCCCCGTGTTTCTGTAGTCGCTCTAAACACAGACAAGAAACAAGGGCCACAGGAAAAAAAAAAAAAAAAAAAAAAAAAAATAAAAAAAAAAAAAAATATAGTTATATATATACACACCATCACCACCACACACACACACCTACACACACACACACAACCTACTTTCCAACTGGGGGCTTGGGGGGGTCGCTAACGTACACAGGTTTTCCTCTGTCTAAGGTCATATCGGCTTTTTGATTATCTTCTCCTCCTCTCTTCCTGGTCTTCAGCTTTCTTCTTCAGAGGACTCTTTATAATTGTAAATCCTACACTTGCCCTTAGTTTAATGGTAGAACACAGAGGTCTTAATTCATTTCATTATATTATACTATGAATACCACCAACATATTTAACATGTCTATTATAAACCTATGCAACCGAATAATGCCGCTCTTGTATTCTGCTATGTTATAGGTTCAGAAGCCTTTCCTGTTTAAGGATGACTCTAATGTGCTCTTAAAAAGCCTTTGATGGTCTTAGCTTCAGACTGCACTGAAATTTTTTTGGTGTGCCTCCTGGAGGTACTTGGGGTTAGAGGTTAGCGGTGTAATTATAGCGGTCATTTTGGGC
>NW_027425866.1:0-1061 GCF_003597395.2 Chelonoidis abingdonii
CACCTGAGGGGAACGAGCCAGAGCAGGCACCCCCATGGGCGGAGCCACTACCAGAAGTCAAGGGGCGGGTCAGGAAGTATAAGAGCCAGGGCTCAGAGCTCAGTTGAGAGCTGGCCGCCGAGGAGGAGGGATGTGGAGGTCCAAGCTCCCGCTCGGCCCAGCTTACCTCAGGTCCACTACCCAGAGGAGCGCTGGCCGGAGCTGCCTCGGGCCCATTATCTCGAGAAGTGTTGGACCGACCTGCCCGCGCCACGTACCCTGAGGACCTCCAGCCGCAATGACCCTGTGCCGGCTATCCGGAGGAGCCACCGGACCCTACCGCCCCCCAGATCTCCGAGGAACCCATGGTCTGGGACCCGCCAACCTACGCTGAGGAAGGACAGGTACTGGTAGAAGGGGGGACTGGAAATAGCCCGGGGGTGGCTGACCACAGTCAGGCTGCAGAGGGCCCCGACCCTATGGTTGTGTGTATTGGCCACGATCCCTACCGATCACCCAGTCACTGTGTTTCCGTGCGGATCCCCACTGACCGCCTTAACGGTGACAGCCACTACTAGGGCCCCGGGCTGGAACACAGAGGAGTGGGTGGTCCTGCGTTCCCCCTGCCACCCGTAACCGGGTGGCAGTATCCCCCTTCACCCCGGACACAGCTGTTTGTTGCTCTGCCCTGCCCCAGAGGGTCAGAGCCCCCTGGACTGTTTGCTGCCACGCCCTGCCTGAGGGCTTGGGCTATAGAGTTTAATTGCTCAGCCCCTGAGCTGAGCCTGGACTGGTTGCTGCCCGCCCTGTCCAAGGGCCAGGGCCTATAGACTTGTATTGGTCCAGCCCTCGAGTACGGGAGCGGAGGCTGAGCCGTGTGGCCGCCTGGAAGGAGGCGCCCTGGCTCCCCGTCGCACCTGAGGGGACGGGCCCCGAACGCACCGGCTTACAGGGCCCCTGGTGTTAGGAGCCCCTGCAAATGGGGTTTTGGGGCCCCTAGGGTTAGGGGCACCTGGAAATGCGGGGTTTCTGCCCTAGGGTTAGGGGCCCCTGGAAATGGTGTTTGGAGGCTCCTGGAAATG
>NW_027425867.1:0-2488 GCF_003597395.2 Chelonoidis abingdonii
GGATAATGGTTCCCAGGGATACCATGCGGAACTTCAACCTTATCACAAACTGGTTGAGTCCTCGTAGCTCTAGGATAGATCTGAGACCTCCGTACGAGTTGGGGATTAGGGTATAACAGGAGTAAAGCCCCTTGCCCCTTTCGTCCATCGGTGTCTGCGCCTCTTGTAAGAGGAATTGATCTTGAGAGGAGTCCCTGAAAAGGGACAGGGTTGGAACAAATTGGAGGTAGTACCCATACTCCACCATGTGTAGGATCCAGTGAACTGGAGTTAACTGGGACCATGCCAAGAGGAAGTAGGAATGGGATCCTGCCTGTAACTGGTACACCGCCCTCGGGTGCACCTTCGAAAGTTCGTCTTTGGTCCCGGTGGTGATTGCGAGGGACCTCGATCTTGGCCCTCTAGGGGTCCTGACGGTCGTCTGCGACCACCTCGGCCCGCTGTCTGCCAAAGTCCTGTCTGTGGTTAGCACAGAGTATGGCGGTGTGGCTGGGGACAGAAAGGCCTGCATTAGGTCGTCGGCGTATGCACGCCGAGAGAGTGCATTAGGACCCTGTTGTCCTTCAGGCTTTGCAGCCTGGTGTTGACTTTGCCGCAAAGAGGCCTTTACTATCAAATGGTAAGTCGTGAATGGTATACTGCCACTCTGGCCGGAGGTTTGAAACCTGAAGCCATGAGATGCTCCTCAAGGCAACGAGGCCTGGAGGGAAGCTCTGGCCACCTTTTTCCCTTCCTCCAAGAGGGCAGTGAACTCTTGGCGGGGGTCTTGATGGAGAAGCTCCATAAACTTATCCACTGTCATCCAGGTGTTATAATTATAGGGGCTAAGCAAAGCTTTTTGATTTGCCACGCAGAGCTATAAGGCCCCTGCAGAGTACACCTTGCGGTTGAGTAGGGTCATTCACCTAGCCCCCTTCGATTTCGGGGCTGGCGCCTGCTGGTCATGCCGTTCCCTTTCCTTAACGGACTGAACGACTAGTGAGGAGGGAGGAGGACGGACATGCAAGTAGTCGTACCCTCCATAGAGTATCGGCATTCGCTTGGATGGTCCGAATAAACAGGTAGGTCCCCTCTAGTGGGGCAAGTGCAGATAGAATGTCCACTACTGGGTCCCCTACCTCCGGGACCTCCTGCACCTGGAGGTCCACATTGAGTGCTACCCACCTTAGGAGGTCCTGATGGGCTCTCAGGTTGTTGGTGGGCACATCAGAATCGCGGTCCTGAGCATAAGAGCTGTCCGCATGGGAAGGCACTGATGCGTGTCCGGATGGCCATGGAGGTGCTGAAAAATCATGGGGAGAGTCTCTGACTCTACTGGACCTTGCCCAACTCAGCACCGGGGACTGGTACTGGAAGGCGTACCGGTATCTGGAACGAGATCTGGACCTGCAACCAGAGCGGTGCCGGGAGGTCGACCTAGATCTCGAGATCGGGAATGGCTACGGGAGTCATGGTGCCTGTAGCGGTGCCAGGAGCCAGAATGGTGCCAAGATTAGCGGGTCGGGGAACGGGACACCGACCGGTGCGGCGAGTGCGACCAGTACCGAGGAGAACAGCATCGGGACTGCAAGTGGCGTCGGGAGCGGAAGTGCCGACGGGACCTGGAGCGTCTACGGTACCGTGATCCTGAACGGTGCCACTCTGCTGTGCCGACGGAGGATGGTCGTATCAAGGGAGGCTTGCCAAGAGACTGTATTACCCGCACCAAAGGTGCCAGGGTTTCAGACAGCATCTACTCTGTCATGGCAATGAGATCCCTCGCTGTTGGGAATGTCTCCGGTGTGGAGGGAACAGCGTGTACTGGGGAGCTGTCAGGCACCGGACTCGATGGCCCTCGTGGGACCGGGATCGACAGTGCCGACGTCGTCAGTGCCTCGGCAGGTGTCGGTGCCAGGCAATCTGACTTAGACAGGCTCTCTGGCTGCGGTGCAATTTGCATGGAAGCAGCAGGAGCAGGGAGCTCAACCATGGAGTACAGTGGGGAGCAGTCAGGCACTGGATTCAACAGCCCTTGTGGGACCGGGATCGACGGTGCTGATGTCGTCGGTGCCTCTGCAGGTGTCGGTGCTGGGCGATCCGACTTAGACGAGCTCTCTGGCTGCAGTACAGTTGGCACGGAAGCAGCAGGAGCAGGAAGCTCAACCACGGTGTGTGCCGGGGAACAGTCAGGCACTGGATTCGACGGCCCTTGTGGGACTGGAATCAACGGTGCTGACGTCATCGGTGCCTCTGCAGGTGTCAGTGCCGGGCGATCCAACTTAGACGAGCTCTCTGGCTGCAGTGCAGTTGGCACGGAAGCAGCAGGAGCAGGAAGCTTAACCACGGCGCGTGCCGGGGAGCTGTCAGGCACTGGCAGGAGGAGTCGTGGGCTTTCTCGACCTCGGAGAGAGGGAGCGGTGCCGAGTCGACTTCGGTGCCGGTGCCGGCCGGTGTCGAGGGCCTTGGCAGTGCTGGCGGGGTCCGGTGCCGGGGAGGCGCTTCTGCCCGC
>NW_027425868.1:0-8940 GCF_003597395.2 Chelonoidis abingdonii
AAAGAAACATTAACCCTTAGCTATCTATTTATGACAGCGGGGCCTTATTCTTCTCTGATTTACACTTGCAGGAGTAAGTCCATTGAAGTCAAATAAGGTTATATGAACATAAAACTGGTGTCAAAAGAGAATCAGGCTTGTAGTAGTATTATGAATCAAATAAACTGGACAATTCAGGATATATTTCAAAATGCACACGTTGTTTTGAACAATGCATCACAGTGTGTGTAGCATCTTTTACACATCTGCATCTGTTTAATACAGTCATGTTAATTGTTTCATCTTTAGGGTTGAATGCTTTGTTAAGCATTTCAGTACAAAGAGAGCTTACATTGCACAACAGTAGATGCAGACACTCTTTGCATATGCTAATCACTCCCATTTAAGGAGAGCTGCAATTAATGATTGAGAAACTGGAATGATGTTAATAATCTTTGAAAAATCACAAGAAAAACTCAACCTGTCATACATATGTATGGTTGGTGGCAACACTGTGTTCCCAACTGTGCTTGGGCCTAGAGCCTCAGAACTCATTTTACACCTGTTCTAGTCATTGAAAATTAAGGTGGATTTCTGTGACATGAAGGGTCGCATGCATAATGTGCATAATGCCCTGCCATAAAGAGCTTCCTGATGGTTTTTGAAAATCTGCATTTGACAGTAAGTTTCCCGAAGGCAAAGTAGGAGAGTGGATCAGGTTCTGATCTTGGTTCTACCCATGCAAATTCAAAAATACTCTGCTGAAATTAGTAGAGGTACTCTGGATTTCAAGTGACATAAATGAGATGAAAATCAGGCCAGAAGTGTTTATAGCTTACTGCTTGGCATACTGTGTTATTTCATTATGCACAGCTCAACAAAATGCCATAAGCTTTTAATATTAACAACCTCAGACATCAGAATTTATGATATTTTGAGGTAAACTAACTCACTTTGTATTGTTTCCTCATTGACATTACTACATCATGTGGGGAGAATGAAACATTTGCCTTAGACTCACACGTGACTTGGCAGATACTTGTCATTTTGCACAAATAGGCCTCACAGAACAGCTTGGAATTATAATAGACAGAAGGTGTCGAAATAACTGTGGGGCCTAGAGGACAGTTGCACTTGTGCTTGGAGAGAAATAGATAAAAAAGGGAAGATTCAGATAGTAGTACAGTAACAAAAGCAGCATTAATACCTGATCATTCCTAAGAGTTCTGCTGGACCATCCCAAAATAATAGCAGATGAACAGAGATACGGTGCTGTCCGGACCCAAAACAAAAAAGGAGGTTGGGTTCGGTTAAGTTCTTTTTGATCCAATGAGGAAAGAACCGCGAGACCAGACAAACTGGCAAGCTTAAACAATGAATGATCTTTATTGACTGGGATAAGAACACAACTGGGGCTGGGGAGGAGCACTTTTACCAACTAACAGAAACAAACCATTTACATGCAGAAATACGCAACAACGAATACTTCATAAGCCAACTAACAGCACTTGAATTATTGAGATAATTACTGTACAACATCCTAGGATAAACTATTTACATCTATTAAACCAGAAATGCAGATCTTTTACAAGCAAAAAATATCAGACCATCAAAATGAATTATGCGAGCGACTCTTAACCCAAACATTATTTATTTAACAGACATTAAAATTGAATCTTAATAAGCAATGCTTTCACATAACTCAGATTTTTGGTAACCGCATATACACTACGAGCTTTTAATGACAGACAAGAACACACAGAACTTTTATCACAGACACCATACACAGACGCTCTATTGCAACCAAGATACACATGGAGTTTCTGAGCAGGGCAGTGTACACAGACAGCAGTACATGTGGTGGTATACCAACATGAAGGGAGAGACTAAGGGAGAATTAGGCAAAAGCACAGACAGTAGCCAAACAGTTAGCAGCACAGTACCTAATATTCCAGATGCAGATGACGCAGCAAGCACGAACACCAAACGCATATCGATCCGGGATAAATAAACATCCGTTAGCAAAAAACTCCAGTAGAAAAATACCGGGCTAAATTCATAAAATCCATAGGTAAACCAAGAAATAATAATCACATGGCAGATTACCAAGAATATAAGTACGACGCAATGGGCCAAGTCCAAGAACTGAATAAAAGTCCGAGCCAGCTATAACCTGGAGCCCCAACTGAGGGATTGATCAGGTCCTCAGTCAGTTAACGGATACTCCCAACAGACCCTGGCTGTGAGGCATTAGTTTTATTCCAGGCTGTTTTACAGATGGCACATATTTGATTTGGCTCCTAGCTCCCCCCACCCTCCAGGCTGCGAGCTGTTGCCGCCCCTAGCTGGCAGTTTTGCAGACGGCACAAACAAGCTGCTAGAAGCCTGCACACTAGCACACTAGCCTAGGTTTGGACACAACCTCTAGTCTGACCTTGTGAAGCTGTCTTACCCATTGGTCAGACTGGGCCCCTTTGCCAGCACTGTGAGGTGGTGATGCACACGGCAACTAACCGACCCCTGGGTTGCTGGGCAGGAGCAAAGCGGACACGGCCCTAGCCTAACTTTAGGTTGACCAGGCAAAAAGGAAGCGGAAATTGCAGCACCCCTCAAAGGTAACAACATGCTAGTGTGACTTCGGATGACCTACAATTGGCCATACAGAATGCCCATCTTAAGCCCTGCAGGCCGCCATTCTTATGGGCCAGAAGGCCGTTGGCTCCCGACTAGGTGCATAGGACAAATCATTCTCTTCTCTAATTGCATAGGTGAAGGGCACTTTATCATCCTTTCCTATGTTGTTGTCATTTTGAACCAAACTCTGGTCATGGAAATGCAAGAAATAGTTTTGGGGAGATATTTCAAGACTCACCATCTGGCTATTTATACATCAAATGGACCAGGCCTTTTGAGCTAAAGTTCCATGTTGTCCTCCCTCACTGCTGGCTGACCAGAAGGAAAGCTGCTATTACATCATCACTTACCTCCTAGGCCGGCAATAATATCAGATAGTTGGCTATATCAGGCAGACGAGAGAGAAGAGAATAGAAGTGGGTGCTAAAGTGCCGGCAACAAAAAGATGAGGAAATGCATCAGATTTGGGCCCAGTTCTTTCCTCTATAGGGTTGCGATCAATCCAACCTTACTGGAGCAAAACTCCTTTTTGACACTGGTGACTTGCTAGGAGTGAATAACTGAGCCAGACCCCCATGCTTTGGCCTAATGCTCATAGCATGGTTTTGAGGAAGTCTGAGGGTCACAATGAGATCAGGGGCCTAATTGAAAATGAGTATATGTGGGGAAGATACTGAAGACTTTCACCCCCTTGGCAAATGACCTGATATATCTTGCATCTGAGCTGGACGAAGGCTTGACAGAGAATCTGAAGGCTGCATATGATAGTAAAATTAATGAAGCTCAAACTCTTTAAAACCAAGGATGAGAGAGTCTTGATAGGGTGGAGGTGGGAAATGGGGCGCTCTGTAAGCCAAACACGAGAGATTAGGCCTTAAGACAGCAGAAGTGAGATTACGCCAATTTTATACAGGTAAGAAATATATATCTGTACAAAGAATAAAATATTGACCCGAGTACCAACTATCTGAATCCTAACCAAACCCCAGGGATATCTGATAAATCCAACCATTCAATCAACCCACAAGGAATTTCGTCTGCCAGCTTAGAGATTGTGAAAACTAAATACTCAGTCCTAATGTACACGCTGTTCTCCATAGATGCCTCAAAGGTTTTTGTTAATGGATTACATGGCCAGAAGGGATCATTAGATCATCTATGCGCTGACCTCCGAGCTGTAATCATAAGGCCATTATACTTTCACCATATTTACCGACTAGGCTATTGAGCCCAATGCATTTGTGTTGGACTAAAGGATATTCTTTAGAGAAGCATCCATCCGATTGAAAGGCATTTCTAGGAAGTAAAGAATTCCACACTTCTGGTAGTATTGTTCAATATGGTTCAATAGCTTTCACTGTTAACTAAAATTTGTGACTAATTTGATGCTTCCGACTTTCCAATACTCATTGTTCAGCTACCTTATAGTCAGTTTTTATGAAATGCACCAAATCTTGGGATGTTTGTTGGTTCTATTAATATCGCCAAGTGACTTTATATTGATTTTTCTGTAGTTACTTGAGTTGGTAAAGTATGAAAAAAAAAGTCTTTTTGAGAGAGGAGAGCTTTTTACTTTTGGTGATTAGGTGGCCAGTCCACGGGTCCAACAACAATCCTTTGGCTTAACATTGTTCTCCACACACTTTGTAATAAACCACAGCTTAAATAATGAATAATCACAGTGAAGGATTCAAGCAGCCTCTAAGCATTGAGCAACAATAGCTTGGACCAAGATTTAGATCCGTCTGAACCTGCAATTTAAGGGGAATTTTCATATCCAGAGCTTTGTGTTCAGGGCCATGCCCTTACAACCTAAAAGCAGAACGCAACCAGCACCAAAGCTCAAACCAGGCAAAAATGCTATATAAACAAACAATGTGCAGCACATGAATTAAGCACAAATAAAAATATTCCACGCCCCCACATACAGAGATGTAAACAAAAGAACTCACAGGGCAGTAACACAAGCTCCTTCAGAGGGAGGCAAATAGGAAAACAGGAATACAGCTTGACCATTAAAACAGCATTAGATGGCAGTCAGCGAGCTTCCTGAACAGGGTTTTGAGAGGAGGCACTTAGGGGAGCTTAAGCCAGGAATTGTTTAGAGGAGAGGGGCAGAGGAAAAGTAATAAATGAAGCGGTAAGCTCAAAGGCAGAGCTTTAACTTTTTGGATTTCTGTTCCCAGGACATGCCTCCTTTTGGTCTCTGCAGCTATTAGAGTTTGGGGTATGCTTTATTGCCACATTAAGTAGTCGAGTAGGATTTACATGAATAAAGTTACTTACAGAGTTGCTTTCGAATGGTTTACCTTATATATTCATCTTTCCGACAGTCTGCGGTATTTCTGACACTTAAATGTGGCTAGAAATCGGGGAAGGGCGCAAGTCAGATTCAATGCTTAGGAAAAAGGACGGCACTGACTGGGTAGGCCTAAGGGCAATTTTAGAAGGATTTATGCAGATAGATATTGTAGTGGGGGAATTCAGAAGTGCCCACATACATAATCCCAGGTCAGCTGTTGAAAAATTCCACTAAGGCTCCACCTATCCTAAATAACCTTTAAAAATCTGCCCGCAAAATCATAAAGGGTCAGTAAAGGTGAAGTTCTCAGAGTGGAAAGCTCAAACCTGCCGTTAATCATGGCACATGATAAAATTTAATGTACTTACTGCTCAGATTGTAAATAACTGGTCAAGTTTATCAGCTGTGTGAACCATAGACTTTTAAGGTCAGAAGGGACAATATATCATCTAGTCTGACCTCCTGCACTAAGCACGGCCCCACAGAATCTCAACCCACCGCACCCTGTATACAAAAACCCCTAACCTATGTCTGAGTTACTGAAGTCCTCAAATCGTGGTTTGAAGACCTCAAGCTGCAGAGAATCCTCCAGCAAGTGACCCGTGCCCCATGCTGCAGAGGAAGGCGAAAAACCTCCAGGGCCTCTGCCAATCTGCCCTGGAGGAAAATTCCTTCCCAACCCCAGATATGGCGATCAGCTAAACCCTGAGCATGTGGGCAAGATTCACCAGCCAGCACCCAGGAAAGAATTCTCTGTAGTAACTCAGATCCCACCCCATCTAACATCCCATCACAGACCACTAGCATAACTCTGTTGAAGTCCATGGAACTACTCCAATGTATGCTATCTGAGATCTGGCCCATTATCCCTAAACACTAGGAGAACTTCTCCTAAATGGCAGCATCAAATGACTCCCGTTCTTCTACTTGCTGCCTGTGGTCTTCAGTTTAAAAGATGCAACCTTTCCCATTCCCTCAGAGACTACTTACACGATGGGAGTCCTTGTTTTTAATGATGATTATTTTTGTCCCCTGTGGAGGAGAAGAGCCTGGTGTCTAGTACTGCTAATGTGTCTAAAAAACCTGAAGACAAAGTCATGCTTTGCTACATAGAACTGTAAGGAAGAGCCCTTTAGAATTGTCAGACTTTGCATTATCATGGAGAGGTTCATCACCCTACTTGAATCCCAGAACCTGCTCCATAGCTCCAGTATCTCCTTGCTGCTGCTACTGCTCTGATACAAGGGGTTATTTTTTGGTTGGAGGAAGTCAGAGGGTTGAGATGAGACAGAATCATGAGATCATATTGTGTCAACTGACTATCTTCTTCTTTGATTCCTGTCCATCAGCTCAGCAGTGACAATGGGGTCGAATGAAATCTTTCCTCCGCTTTCTGTCTTGTACCAGCTTCCTAGCTTCTTTCATCTTTAAAACATCTTCAGTCTACATCACTCTTCATTGTGTCTATCTAACCCATTTTGGGTCTTTATCTATTTCTAGTTCCTTGCTCTCTGGTATGTATTACCATATATGGAACTATTTCCGGGTCTATTCTTGACATATATCCAAACCCTCGCACTCATCTTGCTTGAATATTCTGTAACAGCATCTTTTCCTACCCTAGCTATTTTCTTTCCTTTCTTTATTAAATTTCTTTTACTGAAAATGTGTATATCATTGTTGTTACTTTCCCTTCTATATAAAATAACATCAAAATGACTGTGGAATAATGCTAAACATCTTCCAGTGATTCAAAGACCACATGCCACATGTTGTGTTGTGTTGCAACTATTCTGTAAATTCAGGGAAGTGACTTTTGTGTTTGGACCAGTTTATCAATTGTTCAGCTACCTCATAGAGTTTAAGGTCAGACGGGCCCACCAGATCATCTAGTCTGACCTCCTGTAGATCACCAACACTACCCCGCACTCACACACTAAACCTCACAACCAAAATTAGACCAAACCATTAGAGCCCACAGGAGATTATGTGTCACCCGCAGAGACTAGAAGGGATCGAGGTGCGCCAATGCCCACTATGGCAGGGAAAGATTAAGTGAGATAATTCTGGTAGGTTAGCCATATCCACACAGTGCAGAGGAAGGTGAAATCCCCGTCAAGATTCTGCCAATCTGACCCAAGAGAAAATTCCTTCCTCATACCCCCATATGGTGATCAGTTAGGCCCTGAGCTCAAGAGCAAGAACCAGCAGTCGAGCACCTGCGAGGAGGAATATTCAATGCAACCTCAGAGCCCTGGCCTCCCCATCCAATATCCCATCTCCAGCTGCAGCCATCTCTGATGGAATACACTAAGGGACCTGACCCCTGCAGGTGGTCAGCTGAGACTCTGAGGCATGAACTTGTGCATTGCTCCAGGTACCTGATAACTATACCACATTCTTAATGATCACCACAGAACACAAACCCTTTAATTCCAACCACATACATACTTCATCATGGGAACACAGCCCATCATATAATTCGCTGCTACGCAGATGTCTAACAGACGTGTGTGATGCTTTTACACAAAGAGTTAAGCATCATAGAACAGTCTTGAGGAATGTGGGCCAAGATTTTCAAAAACAGGTGCCTAAAGTAAATATCTTGCCTGATTTTCAGAGGTGTTGAGCACCTAGCAGCCTCCCACTGATGTCAGTGGAGGGTTCCTGGATGCCTAGCACTTTTGAATCTCAGGCCACTTAATTTAGATGCCTAAACAAAGATTTAAAGCCTAAGTTTAAGCACTGATTTTTGGCGCTTGTGTACAGATTCCTAATGTAAAACAATACTGTCAGGACCCCCACTCACTGTCATATAAAGCACTTAATTCTCCATCAGATCTGCTTCCTTCTTCAGGAGTCACAGTCAAACTGTACTAATTCAGCCATTAATGAAGGTAGTGCTCACTTATCAGTGTGTGCTGCAGAGAAGGAGAAGCAATAGGGAAAATTAATGGAAACCACTTGAAGAAGGAACTCGTTAACGTTTGTATCTTTTGAAAGTCTTTCTTTTTAATTATTCTCTCAGAAAGCAATCAGGTTTGGGCTCATCTTTTGTCCTCAACCTATATTAAGTCTTTCATTCTCCTCACTGACTTAGAGCAATATCCTTTATTCTTCCCACTTCAAATGAAATACCCACATCATTTGTTAATGCAGACTGTTGGTTGTTAAAGTCTTGTAAAGGCCCTTCAGTTCTGGGCCACTCACTTACAAAGCCTAAGGCTTCAATCCATGAGAAGTAATAAGGCAAACTGTAATATACAAGCTCTGAACAGACTCATATCTATGGGAAAAAAAGGTTTCACTTTATAATACTCATACAGCTCAAGGTAAATTCAACTTAAATCCCATCTGACTCAGACATGGCATGAAAGTAATTCTTATTCATTGGAAATTAGATGGTACCAAAACAAATTAATTCCTTATTTTTAGGGCTGTCAATTAATTGCAGTTAACTCACGCAATTAACTCAAAAAATTAACTGCGATTAAAAAAATTAATTGAGCTTAATCGTAATTAACAGAATACCAATTGAAATGTATTAAATATTTTTGCATGTTTTTCTACGTTTTCAAATATATTGATTTCTATTACAACACAGAATACAAAGTGTACAGTACTCACTTTATATTAGTTTTTATTACAATTATTTGCACAGTAAAAATGATAAAAGAAAGTATTTTTCAATTCACCTCATACAAGTACTGTAGTGCAATCCCTATTGTGAGTGTAACTTACAAATGTAGCTTTTTTTTGTTTCAAAACTGCACTCAAAAACAAAACAGTATAAAACTTTAGAGCCTACAAGTCCACTCAGTCCTACTTTTTGTTCAGCCAATCGCTAAGACAAACAAGTGTGATTACATTTAGGGGAGATTCTGCTGCCTGCTTCTTATTTACAATGTCACCTGAAAGTGAGAACAGGCATTCACATAGCTTTTTGTAGCCAGCACTGCAAGGTATTTACATGCCATATGCTAAACATTCATATGCCCCTTCATGCTTCAGCCACCATTCCAGAG
>NW_027425869.1:0-10614 GCF_003597395.2 Chelonoidis abingdonii
AGACGGCTGCAGCACAGGGAGCTTAGGGGAGTAGGGAGCAGATAAGGGGGCTGCCAGTCCATCCTGGTTCCAACCCCCCACCAGCTAGCTGCAACGGGCTGCTCTTCCTGCAAGCAGTGGACAAAGCAGGCAGCTGCCAAACGACATTAGAAGGGAGCATTGCACAACTTTAAACGAGCATGTTCCCTAATTGATCAGCAATGTAACAATGAAACAACGTTAACCAGGACACTTTAAGTGAGGAGTTACTGTACAGCCCAAGGTAACAACATCCCTTTAGGAAGAAGGAGGTGCTCAGAATGATGGTGTGCTGTGCTGTATTGGGTTTCAGGCATAGGTGCTGGAACCAGAGGTTCTGGGGGTGCTGTTGCACCCCTGGCTTGAAGTGGTTTCTATCATATACAGGGTTTACAGTTTTGGTTCAATGGCTCTCAGCACCCATATTACACAAATTGTTTCAGCACCCTTGGTTTCAGGGATGTCTTCTAAATAAATGGCAATTTAGGACTGCTCAGTGAATTGAGTTTTACATTTATTACTGTACTGTTACTTGCAGTGTCTGTTCAGCACCCTTGGTTCTCACTGACTTCTGTGGCAGTTGCACTTCACAGGATCAGAGCCTTAAGTGCTTTTGTTCATTTTGGGAACAGATTGGCCAATTGCTGTGTGTATTTAGTCACAAAAAGCAGTTTTGTTGGAACACTTTGGTCTGGTTTTCTAATTTTTGACATCTGCTTTGTTCATATTAAATACTCTGCAAAGAGCTTGTGCGCTCGGTTCCTGTCTCCTATGATGAATGAATCGGTTATTTTTATCATTTCTGCACAAGATAGTGAGATGTCATAACATTTTGCATTTTCAGAACAATTAATCCACTGCATCTTCTGAAGATCTCTTTGGTAAAGTGGTAAACCTCAGAGTGCATAATATGCATGCACTGATTTAATCAAGTCCAATAATCCTGTTTTCTGATTTGTTTGTTGGGATGAGCATTTTTGTTCAGATGGTTTAGTAGTCATTAAGGATTACTGTTGGGTTGACTTGACTCTACATCCTTTTAAGTATTCAGTTTGTGGTATGATAGAGGGTTTTCTTACCCCTCCTCCATTCCCAACATTCTGAACTGAGGGGCAATCCCTTCCCCCTCGCAGATTGGAGGCAGAGCAAAGATTGACAGACAGCCTGAGTTCAGAGCCGCCACCCCTCCAGAGAACCTCAGATTTCTCTGCCTCCTGTCTTGAGCAGATAGACCAGGAGTCTCTTCTTGCAGAACCTTTCAAGATAGCACTACCAAAAAGATAAGAAAAAAGCAGCTCTGTCTTTTGACTGGGGTTTTGAGTCAGGTTTGCCTTGGACCCGTCCTAGGTGTCAGATTACTGCTGGAATATACCCGTTTTCTACTTCTATATTGGCTCATTGCAGATAAGGAGAGGGAGAAATAAATGCTCCTCAAGTTTTACCCTTTCCTGTCCAAGGACACTAGGACTGGTTTGTCCAAACTGCAGAGAGGAACCTGCAATCACACCAAAAGGCAACACGGGGTCAAGCCAGGTCCCCTTGTCAGCCTTCAGACATAGGACCTAACCTTCTCAGCCAGTGGGAGGACCAGGTCCTTGCTGAACCAGGGAATTAGGCCATAGAGGGCTGTGCTACATCTCATCTTCCAGCTAGTCCAGGAGGTGGTGCAGGCAGATCCCATAATAGGTCTGGAACCTTTCCTCAGCCTCATGGAATGAACTGTTCATCTCAGTTGGTCCCGTTAGCCATGGAGCAGTAGTAGCTGTATGGGGACCATCACCCTCCTTAACCTCAGTGGTGAAGTAAGGAAGTGGCTCTGCTTCTAGTATGGGCAGACAGGTGGGCTACATGCTGGTGGAGCCTTTACCGACAAAGGAAATGAAAAAATACTTCTGAAAATTCCTTTCCCTCTGTGGAGACATTCAGTGGAACACTTGTGGAAGTTCCTCCCACTATCTAAATTATAGTGTCCCATGTCCAACAAGATCTCTTATCTCTTATCTTGTCAAGTATCAGGGGGTAGCCATTTTAGTCTGTATCCACAAAAACAATGAGGAGTCCAGTGGCATTTTTAAAGACTAACAGATTTATTTGGGCATGAGCTTTCATGGGTAAAAAAACCCTACTTCTTCAGCTGCATGGAGTGAAAATTACAGATGCAGGCATTATTATACTGACACATGAAGAGAAGGGAGTTACCTCACAAGTGGAGAACCAGTGTTGACAGGGCCAATTCAATCAGGTGGGTGTAGGCCACTCCCAATAACTGATGAGGAGGTGTCAACACCAAGAGAGGGGAAGTTGCTTTTGTAATGAGCCAGCCATTCCCAGCCCCTATTCAAGCCCAAATTAATGGTGTTAAATTTGCAAATGAATTTTAGTTCTGCAGTTTCTCTTTGAAGTCTGTTTTTGAAGTTTGTTTTGCTCAAGTATGGCTACTTTTATATCTGTTATAGAATATCCACGATGACTGAAGTGTTCTCCTATTGGCTTTTGTATGTTACCATTCCCGATGTCCGATTTGTGTCCATTTATTCTTTTACGTAGAGACTGTCCGGTTTGGCCAATGTACATGGCAGAGGGGCATTTCTGGCACATGATGGTGTATATCTTATTAGTAGATGTGCAGGTGAATGAGTCCCTGATGGTATGGCTGACGTGGTTGGGTCCTCTGATGGTGTTGATAGAATAAATATGGGAACAGAGTAGGCAACGAGGTTTGTTACAAGGATTGGTTCCTGACTTAGTGTTTCTGTGGTGTGGTGTGTAGTTGCTGGTGAGTATTTGCTGCAGATTGGGGGCTGTCTGTAACTGAGGACTGGCCTGCCTCCCAGGGTCTGTGAAAGTGAGGGATTGTTTTCCAGGATACTTTGTAGATCGTTGATGTGCTGGAGAAGTTTTAGCTGGGGGCTGTATGTTATGGCCAGTTGTGTTCTGTTATTTTCTTTGTCCTGTAGTAGGTGACTTTTGGGTACCCGTCTCACTCTGTCAATCTGTTTCCTCGCTTTCCCAGGTGGATATTGTAGTTTTAAGAATGCTTGATAAAGATCTTGTAGGTATTTGTCTCTGTCTGAGTGATTGAAGCATATTCGATTGCATCTTAGGGCTTGGCTACAGACAATGGGTCGTGTGATGTGTCCTGGATGGAAACTGGAGGCATGTAGGTAAGTATAGTGGTCATTAGGTTTCCAGTATAGGGTGGTGTTTATGTGACCATCACTTATTTGTACTACAGTGTCCAGGCAGTGGATCTCTTGTGTGGACTGGTCCAGGCTGAGGTTGATGGTGGGGTGGAAATTGTTGAAATCCAGGTGGAACTCTTCAAGGGCCTCCTTCCCGTGAGTCCATATGATGAAGTCATCAGTGTAGCGCAAGTAGAGGAGGGGTGCTAGGGGAAGAGCTGACAAAGTGTTGTTCTAAGTCAGCCATAAAAATGTTGGCATACTGTGGGGCCTCCAGGTACCCGTAGCAGTGCCACTGACTTCAAGGTATAAGTTGTCTTCAAGTCTGAAATAGTTGTGGCTGAGGACAAAGTATCAAAGCCCAGCCACCAGGCGTGCCATGGCCTTATTAGGGGTACTGTTCTTGACAGCTTGTAGTTCATCTTCATGTGGAATATTGGTGTAAAGAACTTGTACTTCCATGGTGGTGGTTTCAGGAAGATCACCAATGCATTGCAGTTTCCTCAGGAAGTCAGTGATGTCTCTAAGATAGTTAGGAGTGCTGGTAGCATAGGGTCTGAGGAGAGAGTCCAAATAGCTAGATAATCCTGCTGTAAGAGTGCCAATGCCTGAGATGATGGGATGTCCAGGGTTTCCAAGTTTATAGATTTGGGTAGCAGAAAGAAGACCCCTGGTCGGGGCTGTAGGGGTGTGTCTGTGTAGATTTGTTCCTATGCTGTAGCAGGGAGTTTCTTGAGCAGATGGTATAGTTTCTTTTGGTACTTCACTGTCCTCCCATCCCACTGAGGCCTGTAGAATGTGGTGTTGGAGAGTTGCCTGGCAGCCTCCTGTTCATAGTCCGACCTGTTCATTATGACTATAGCACCTCCTTTGTCAGCCCCTCTGATTATGATATCAGAGTTGTTTCTGAGGCTGTGGGTGGCATTGTGTTCTGTTCGGCTGAAGTTATGGGGCAAGTGATGCTGTTTGTTCACAATTTCAGCCTGTGCATGTCTGTGGAAGCACTCTATGTAGAAGTCCAGCTTGTCATTTTGACTATCAGGAAGAGTCCACTGATGGGTGGAGACTTCAGAAATTTGCCATATGTGAGCAACTTCTGTCTTGGATAAGTGGGTACTAGAGTCAGTTTTACAGAGTTATGCCATCAAATTGACCAACGCCTCCTCCCCTCCCCAAGACAAGTTCACAGTGTCACCTATGCCAGGGGTTGTGGTCCAATTTGTAGAAAAGGAAGAGTATAAAATGTCTAGACCTCAGGACCATTTCGTTAGGCCTCCTCCATTTTCAACTGAGAGTTGATCAATGTTATCCACACATACACTGCTACTGCAATGGCATAGGTCAACCAGCAAGGGGAAATGAAGAAGGCAGATTTCGTTCTCCCTGTTAGTTGATGTATGCCACTGCAGTGGTGGTGTCTGTATGCATAAATACTGATTAGCTCAGAACATCGCCTTCTCTCTCTCTCTTTCTGAAAGCTGTCCACATACAGGAGAGGGAGAACATAGCTGTGGAGTGGCTCAGCAGGAGGCAGACCTGGACATGAAGAAGTGGAATCTGAATCCTTCAGTATTTCAGGAAGTGTCAAAAAAGTTCAAGGGTCCAGTCCTAGGCCTTGTCTAGAAAGAGAGAGCTTTAAACCAGATTAGAGTTAATCCAGTTTGTGAACTCTTGCATACACACAACATAGTTCATTGTAGAGCACTGTCTCCGGATTTTTGTGAGGTCTGGAGTCCTAATTCTATGTGCTCTAAGTTCAGTGGAAATTGAGTTAATTTTTTCTGTTCCTGTTCACCCAGTGCTGCTGCCTGCTACTTTCAGTCCTCCAACTGCTGTCCCACACCACTTTGCAGACAACTGTTTCTGAGCTGTCTATTTACCCCTGTGCTCTTTCCCATTTAAAAACTGGTGCAGGGCCAGAATTTGCCCATTTGATTTGAGTATCTCAGCATTGCTGAGCTATTACTCCAGAGTCCTTACAGTGTGCCTTAAGCAGCTGCTTGGAGTTGTGCCTAGACCGCTGATGTCATTGTCTTCTAGAGAGAAGCATTGGTGCAACATGCTCTTGTGGTCAGCCACTGGGATAAAGATATTTTTGTGCACATTGCTAAGCAGATGTCTGCAGGGTCAGAACCAGGACACCAACCAGTGCAGGATAAAGAGCAAACCGCTCAGGAGGACTTGCTTTAGAACCAAGGATACCAGGAAAAGGTCTGATAGTGGACATGTAACCTTTGTGTTATTTAAGGAGCTGCACAGGATTTTGATCAGTTAAACGACTACTGAACCTCAAAAGGTTATGGTTCCTGTTCCCCTATTCTTACCACCACCGAGGACGAACTGGAAGTGTCAGAGATAGAAAATGAGGAGGCCAGTGAAGACCTGTCCCTGGAAAGGCAGGATCTCTTTGGGACTCAGGACTCTGGTTAGTGTTCTCAATTAACATGAGGTAGACGTTGGCATTGCATGACCAAAAAAAAAAAAAAAAAAAAGACTCTAGGTCCCTGCTATAACATGCATTCTTACAGGAAAAGAGCTTTATCTTAGAGTTAGCAAAGCTTTTAAAGGCTTTGAACAATCTTGCATACAAGAAAAAATCTGGGAATAGTGAATATTTTAAACAATCTGAGCAGAACCCTATATATTTTTCTCTGCACTTTCAACAGGAGTGCAGGG
Source organism: Chelonoidis abingdonii (assembly GCF_003597395.2). Classification (NCBI taxonomy): domain Eukaryota; kingdom Metazoa; phylum Chordata; order Testudines; family Testudinidae; genus Chelonoidis; species Chelonoidis abingdonii. The sequence goes on from NW_027425869.1 coordinate 5,877, forward strand.
GAGATGAAGCAGACTCTAAGACTGAAAAATTGCTCCGTTTTGGTCTGGATATTATATGGGATAGCTGCATGGTAAATCCCCCAGGTATAGTTTTGCAATTCCCTTTCACTCTAGTGTTTCTGGGGGAACCATCTTTGTGAATAACATCATAACGTATTGTGCTGGTCTGCCCTTTGTCTTTTTTGAATAAGGCTATTCTCTGTCTCCTAGTCATCTGTCTCAGCATAATGTCATTGAGAGTCAAGACAACCTAAAGAGGATGTAGAGGGGATTACTATCTCGCTCGCCCTCAGATGTCCCCTCCAAAACTGTAAGTGCCTCAAAAGCCTAGCAAAACTGGGAACATAATTCCCATCCCAGCCCCAAGGCTCAACAGCAAACCCAAACAGCATATACTGCAGTCAGAAATCCCAAATTTGTCATCCTCCATCATGCACACACTATTTACTAAGGTTCCCCCAAGACTGGGAAGAATCTCAGGGAGGGAAGTTCAGAAATACATATAAAAATGCTATTGTAGCCTCTCCAGAATATAATCAATAATAGCGTATGGTGGGATTTGTTTTTGTTTTTTCTTGCTCCAACCATGGTGCCTGCAGTGGCCAGACCCTAAAAGACAGGGCTTTTATCAATAGCTGAGTGGTTGGCTAACTTGAGGCAGAAGAAATGGAAAACTCAGGATGAAATGTTCTCAGACCTCATTGCAGACTTCCCCCCAAAATGGGGATATGGAGGATTATACTTCTGGTCAGAGAGAGAAAAAGAAATGAAGCTCTCCAGAGCGAGTGTTGGAGTGGCAAGGGTTTTCTTTGCCTCGGGGGAATATGGAAAGACCATGAGGTTCTTCACAAGGACATGAGAGCCTGAAGCAGAGGCAGTCAATGCTCTATCTCAGAGGTGACCACAGGACCTACTTTATACTCTTCCTCTTTTGGAAAGGGGAGTAAAAAGAATCTAAAGGAATAGGCCAGTCATCCTGACTGTCTCATGCTGGCCTCAGAGACCATGGTTCTTCGACTTAGTGAGGTTATAGCTGGAAATCTCTCTGAAATGACAGCCTCAGAAGGAATTCCAACCCAAGAACCGATCCACTGCCAAAATCTGCATTTGCTAAAATTAGCATTCTGAAAGCTGAAAAGGGAGAACTGAGGTATCTGAGATACTTGGAGAGAATTCTGGATACACTTTTGGTATCCTGAAAAGCATCTACCAACAAGATATATTGGATCAATTGGACTAAATTCCGATACTGGTGCTACAAAAGGTGGATTAATACCAGGACAGCCGCGGTAAAGGATGTCTTAAGAGTTTCTACAGAATGGGCCACCAAACAGTTTCAAACCCAATACATTAGAGAGACATGTTGTAAGTGTCCTGACCAAAAATCTGCCTTGGTTCATTACAATTCAAGACCCCGTCAAAAGATTCCTTAGCAACACTTGACACAGGTTTCTGGAGCATAAATTTGGTGCTAGATGCCTTAACCAGATAACTGAGCCACTACACTGTTTCAGCCTTCTCTCTCGTGCTCTCTCTCTTGATGTGGCTTTCTTTGTAGCTAGGAATGTATTGGAACTTGGACCATTGTCTATACAGACTCATCTGTGTATTTTCCATTATGACAAAGGCCCAAATTTTTAAAAAGTATTTAGGCATTACTGCTGTCAGTGTTGCAATACATAAGTCTCATTCTCAAAAGGGATTTAGGCACTTAGGAGTCTAAATCCCAATGACAGTGGGATTTAGGCTCTTAGTGTCTAAAACCCTTTTGAAAATGAAATGTATACGTATTGTGTTTTATGTTCTGGGGTTCTCCACTGAGGGATAGTCCTGGCTGCAAGCTGTCTATCAATCTTTGCTCTAACCACCTTGGAGCGGGGGCATGCCCTGTAGTGTCAGAGTGTCTAACATTTAGAGTGTTAAAAGGAAAATTCACAGGTGAGAAGGAAATTTTCCTTTTGGGATTTTTTTGTTGTTGTAATTCTTAAGACTGGGACAATAAAAATATTCAGTACCTGAAGAAACTTATATTAAGGCTCTATTTTTCTATTGTTCTTACTTATTTTTAAACTTCAGTTCATTTTTAAAATATCTTCGTATGCTTGGTGTATACTAGAAGTTCAAGATGCATGTAATCTGTATTTGTTTTAAAGAGCTTGCTTTTCACTTCCAGGGACATAAGGAACTATAGAGATTCCAGTGTAACTGACTGTACCAGGGGTGGGCAACCTATGGCACGGGTGCCGAAGGCGGCACGCGAGCTGATTTTCAGCGGCACTCATACTGCCTGGGTCCTGGCCACCAGTCCGAGGGGCTCTGCATTTTAATTTAATATTAAATGAAGCTTCTTAAACATTTTAAAAACCTTATTTACCTTACATACAACAACAGTTTCGTTATATATTACAGACTTACAGAAAGAGACCTTCTAAAAACGTTCAGAAGTATTACTGGCACGCGAAACCTTAAATCAGAGTGAATAAATGAAGACTCGGCACACCACTTCTGAAAGGGTGCAGACCCCTGGCCTATACCATGTTGGTGTTCCAGGGAAATCTGCAATTGTTCAGCCTCTGCAGCAGAAAGCGTAGCACTGCCTGCCCTCTCATTTCTGTTGCAGCTGTTTTTATTTACTGTTTAGTTTTGTTAGTCTTACTCAGAGCAACTGCACTGCCCATGTTGCCTCTGTGAAGGAAAAGGCTGTTAGAAAAGGCACTGTTTGCTGTGTACATAAAACATGGCGGAGCTAGTTAAGGAAAAGTGTGGGTGATGGCTAGTCATTCTCCCCTATTTCCAGCCAGGCATCTTAGAAGTATGCTTCAAAAAACCACAGACCAAGGCCCCATCTACACGACGCGTGAAAATCGATTTTAGATACGCAATTTCAGCTACGAGAATAGCGTAGCTGAAATCGAATATCTAAAATCGAGTTACTCACCCGTCTTCACCGCGCCGAATCGATGTGCGCAACATCCTGCCCCTGTGTAACTACATTCAGCAAGAGAATAGGGGATATTGTTCTAATCTCTAAAATATTCTCAGCATTTCACATTGCTGGTTTTTGTTATCTGGCTTTTGCACAATAAAACTTGCATGAAAGAAAGAACTGTTCATCCAATGGCAGATGTAGATCTATTCTCTGTAATTTTGAGTGTCCACTTGTCTGAGGTCAGGCGACCCTGTTCTAAAAGAATGTATAATCATCCTAACATGCAATGGATCTGAACCACGTGGACCTCATTAAAGTTTTGGTTGCAGAGCTGTGGCAATAGACCAATTCTAAGTCTGGTTTGCCTGAGCTGTTTTAGCTGGTTGCTCTAATATCTTCTATATTACATTTATATTTCTCTCCTCTCTTCTCCTTGAGGCATTAAAGTTTTATTAAAATCTGCCAACTCCACATCTGCATCTAAACAGGCTTTAAAAATTGTTTGCTTTAAAAACTGTCCTATAGGTCCGTTTGCAACATTAAGAGAGAAGTCTTAATCTTCACCAAGAATCTGACCAATATACCTCATTTAAGCCCTGTCCTTAGTTGTGGGGATCCCAGTCACAGTGTTTCGGGTGCTTAGCATTGGTCCAGATTTCAATTTGTTGAAAGTTCTATCTCGTGCTTTGAAGCAATTATTTTTGCAAGTAACCAACAAATTTCCTTAATCTTCATTTTTTCTAAACGCTTCCTTTCTACTGTATTTCCTAGAGAACAGAATAGGCTATTTTATACGAACATTTTTCGGACTTGTTTTAGTTGGCTATGTAAAGTTTCAGAGTGAGCTATTAAGAGAACTATACTTCTCAGGGATACACTTCACCATAATCAGCAAAGTGTTGGAAGAAGTTCGGTGTAAGAAAGGCATTTTTTATCTTCTGTCTTAGACATTTTTTAAAGGAACCCTAGAGGTCATCTTAACTTGCTCAGAACCTTACAAAATAAATTGCGCATTGATATGTAATCAAACATATAACTAACACATCCCTGTAAACTGTCTTCCACAATCCACAGCTGCGTTTGATTAGGAGCATGAGCAATCTGACTCTCTTCAGAATAATGTGTCTTCTGGAGATTAAGTACTTAGATTTGTTTGCTTTTTATGAGTGGGGAGGAGTAAGCCAGATGGACACTTAGCACCCCTGAATCCATGGAACCCAAATCTTACCCCCTATCAACAAGTTGGTTCTCAAACTTTGTAACTGGTGACCCTTTATATACAAGCTTCTGAGTACAACCCTCCCCTTATATATTAAAAACACTTTTTATATATTTAACACGCAATTATAAGTGGCTGGATGTAAAGCGGAGGTTTGGGATGGAGGCTGACATCTTGCGACGTCCTCCACGCCCCCATAATCACATTCACGACCCCCCGAGGGGTCCTGACCCCTTTGTGAGAACCTGCCCTACAACATCAATTCCCACATCAGCTTGCGTGCCCAGCTGATGAGAGCCAGAACAGAGAATGCTATTAAATAATCAACGAGAGCCCAGTTCTCAGACCTGAGTCTAATTATTACATGCTCCTGGAAAGGAAAGAAAGAAAACATTGGCTTCTTCTCCTTATATTCTTCATTCACACTTGGGCCACGTCTATACGACGCGCCAACTTCGCGCGTTAACATGAATAGCTCGCAGTCAAATAATCGCGTCTCGGTCTAGACGGATATATCGAACCCTAGAGCGGATTCATCGATTCCGGAACTCCACCAAAACAAACGGAGTTCCGGATTGACATGGCGAGCC
>NW_027425870.1:0-1973 GCF_003597395.2 Chelonoidis abingdonii
GTTAAGGGCCTCCTGGAGCTAGGGTTACGGGTCCCAGGTTTAAGGGCCTCCTGGAGCTAGGGTTAGGGGCCCCAGGGTTAAGGGCCGCTGGAGTTAGGGTTAGGAGCCCCAGGGTTAAGGCCTACTGAAGTAAAAGTTAGGAGCTCTAGGGTTAGGGCCCAAGGAGCCAGGTTGAGCGCACCAGGGTTAAGGGCCACTGTAGCTAGGGTTAGGGGCGCCAGGGTAAAGGGCCTCCTGGAGCTAGGGTTAGGGGCCCCAGGGTTAAAGGCCTCCTGGAGCTAGGTTTAGGGGCACCAGAGTTAAGGGCCGCTGGAGCTAGGGTTAGGGGCCCCAGGGTTAAGGGCCTTCTGGAGCTAGGGTTAGTGGCCTGAGGGTTAATGGCCTCCTGGAGCTAGGGTTAGGAGCCCCAGGGATAGGGTCCAAGGAGCCAGGTTGAGTGCCCCAGGGTTAACGGCCGCTGGAGCCAGAGTTAGGGACTCCAAGGTTAAGGGCCTCCTGGAGCTAGGGTTATGGGCCCCAGGGTTCAGGGCCCCTGGAGCTAGGGTTAGGAGACCCAGGGTTCAGGGCCGCTGCAGCTAGGGTTAGGGAGCCCAGGGTTAAGGGCTCCTGGAGTTATGGTTAGGAGTCCCAGTGTTAGGGCCCAAGGAGCCAGGTTGAGCGCCCCAGGGATAAGGGCCGCTGGAGCTCGGGTTAGGGGCCCGAGGGTTAAGGGCCTCCTGGAGCTAGGGTTAGGGGCCCGAGGGTTAAGGGCCGCTGGAGCTAGGGTTAGGGGCCCCAGGGTTAAGGCCTCCTGGAGATAGGGTTAGGGGACCCAGGGTTATTGCCTCCTTGAGTTAAGGTTAGGAGCCCCAGGGTTAAGGCCCACCAGAGCTAGATTTAGGGGGCCCCAGGGTTAAGGGCCTCCTGGAACTAGGGTTAGGGGCCCCAGGGTTAAGGGCCTCCTGGAGCTAGAGTTAGGGGCCCCAGGGTTAAGGGCCGCTGGAGCTAGGGTTAAGGGCCCCAGGGTTAAGGGCCTCCTGGAGCTAGGGTTAGGAGCCCCAGGGATAGGGCGCAAGGAACCAGGTTATGCGCCGCAGGGTTAAGGGCCGCTGCAGCTAGGGTTAGGGACCCCAGGGTTAAGGCCTCCTGGAGTTGAGTTTAGGAGTCCCAGGGTTAGGCCCAAAGAGCCAGGTTGAGCGCAACAGGGTTAAGGGCCGCTGGAGCTAGCGTTACGGACTCCAGTGTTAAGTGCCTCCTGGAGCTAGGTTTAGAGACCCTAGGTTTAAGAGTCTCCTGGAGCTGGGGTTAGGGGCCCCATGGTTAAGAGCCTCCTGGAGCTAGGATTAGAGGCACCAGGCTTAAAGGCCTCCTGGAGCTAAGGTTAGGGGCCCCAGAGTTGGGGGCCACTGGAGCTATGCTTAGAGGCCCTAGGGTTAAGGGCCGCTGCAGCTAGGGTTAAGGGCCACAGGGTTAAAGGCCGCTGGAGCTAGGGTTAGGAGCCCCCGTGTTAAGGCCTCCTGGAGTTAAGGTTTGGAGCCTGAGGGTTAGGGCCCAAGTAGCCACGTCGAGAGCCCCAGAGTTAAGGGCCTCCTGGAGCTAGGGTTAGAGGCCCCAGGGTTAAGGGCCTCCTGGAGCTAGGGTTACAGGCCCGAGGGTTAAGGGCCTCCTGGAGCTAGGTATAGGGGCCGCAGGGTTAAGGGCCGCTGGAGCTAGGGTTTGCGGCCCCAGGATTAAGGGCCGCTGGAGCTAGGGTTAGGGGAACCAGAGTTAAGGGCTCCTGGAGTAAAGGTTAGGAGCCCCAGGGTTTTGGCCCAAGGAGCCAGATTGAGCGCCCCAGGGTTAAGGGCGGCTGGGGCTAGGGTTAGGGGGCCCAGGGCTAAGGGCCGCTGGAGCTAGATTTATTGGCTCCAGAGTTAAGGGCCTCCTGGACCTAGGGTTAGGGGACCCAGGTTAAGGGCCTCCAGGAGATAGGTATAGGGGCCCCAGGGTTAAGG
>NW_027425871.1:0-2310 GCF_003597395.2 Chelonoidis abingdonii
AGCTGTTCCTAGCACTGCACTCTTCTGGACAGAGAGCTCTGATGTTGTTCCTGGGATCTGTTGGAGCCACTCACCCAGCTTAGGAGTCACAGCCCCGAGGGCTCCTACCACCACTGGGACCACTTTGGCCTTCACTTTCCATATATATATATATATATGTGTGTGTGTATCAAGCAGTCCTGATAGCATCAGGATTACCATGATGCTTGTTGTTTGAGTTATGTAAAATGTCCCATTTTCAAGCAGGCTTTTAAATAATAATCCATTGAATTGAGGGATCGATATGCCTATCCTTAACATACTTTATTTTATGCACTTTTATCAGATTTAATGTGCCTATTTCATTGTTGAGCAATATGGCAAATTTAAGGCCCCAGTCCTGCTAAGTGGTGGTTCTCCCTGTACAGAGTCCCACTGACCCTGTGACGATCCCAACAGTGACTCAAGAGCATGAATACAAACCTCAGGACATACTGTTAAAAACCAAGGTACAAACCCCAAATTGGTTGCGTTCTAAATTCAGATTTCACCAACCAATTGCACGAAGTGCAAACTCCTGAGACACTTTAATAGCCTTAATGTGGAATCACAGACAGACCCTGGGGTACTCTGGTCTGTCCTACCTCCAGCCAGGTGAGTGAAGCTCAGTGATGCGTGAATCACAGTAACATTCTGGTTACTCCTAATCTCAAAGGACCAGTCACTTGCTGTAGGTCAATTGCATGTTAGATCTCACATCAAAGACAATGCTTGTAACCAGTCCTATAGTAACCTATATGAAGATTTATTAAATAGGAAAAGGAAACTAGAGCCTTATTTACAAAGTTAAAGCAAGAAACATAGACATACAAATGAGTTACAGCCGTAGGCTTCAAAGGGTAATATAGGCTTCGGTAATCAGCAAGCTTTGCTGATTTGTCCTTTAGGGCTAACCCAGGATAAACAGCTGGGGATCTCTTGCTTATGTCTAGAAGTACCTTGCATACCCAGAGTCGAAGAAGCATAGAGATCCTTAGTTCCTTTGGCTTGGAGATTTAATCCCCCTTGTGCCATGTGCTCTGAGGTGCAAACTCAGCTGATGGAAGGAGTCCACTTGCATGACTCATCTTCATGGGGAAGAGGGGAGAAAAGCAATAAGTGTCTTTGGTCCTTTTGTGGACCATGTCTCAATCCATATATAGGGAGCTTCCAGTTGTAAGATCCAACCCTAGCCCAGCTAGTCTTGCTGCATCTCCACTTTTGGAAGGAGCAGCTTTTCACTCTAATTAATGTCCCTCTCCTGTATGGCAATTCACAATACAACCTCTCAAATATTACTTTAGAATATTACAAGGGAAATTAATGCAGGCAGCAGCTCACAAGCATTCAATAGTCTGAACACTAAACACATTCTTATCATTCTAATACCTACTTTATCAAATATGAACCCATGAGTGAGCCAGACTGATTCTAGCTATGTAGCTGTCAATGTCCAGCTGAGACATGGGGACCTCTGCATGAACTGGCATCTGGCCAGCCGGCATCACAGACCCCAAAATATTTTGCTGCATTCTGCAATACTGGTATGTCTCTTTAAAAACTTGGCAGCCTCATAAGTCTTACAACGTTTTGCCTTTTTGGAGCATTGAGATCCTTTCCCGTAGATATTTCCAAGATTTGATAGCCCCTTTGCACTCTTTTCTTCTTTTAAATAAAAGAATAAAGTGTTCTCGAACAGAGAACATAGTAGCACTGTTCAGATATGTTTTTTCATTTTTATAGTCCCAAATATGAGAACTTCCTCAATCTGCATCTTCAGAAATACAAAAGATCAAAAAAGCAGCAGATGAAATACAGCTGCCTGTTGTGGGGGACAGCATTCCTGCAAGAAGTTCAGCTTATAAAAGTATTTTGAGACTTTAAGAAAAGGCTTGCAAACAAAACTGTTTGTCAGAATAGTATTTGCCCTCCATGGAAGGGACTTTTGAAGAATGGCTACTCTCTACGTTAAACTAAAATGCATACAGAATTGGAAAGACAGAATACTGCTCACTTAATATGCATTATGAACAACTAGATGGTATACGTTCAGCAGTTATGTAGTTACAATTTAACACAACTGAGACAAATTACACCCAACCAACGCAGGTTAGAAAATAGAAAATATTTTTGTGGCCAAGCCTGATTTTGCACTCATTTACATCGATGTTGTTCACAAAACGCCACTGTTTCCTTTTGATATTTATAGACTCATGGACTCATAGACTTTAAGGTCAGAAGGGACCATTATGATCATCTAGTCTGACCTCCTGCACAATGCAGGCCACAGAA
>NW_027425872.1:0-7736 GCF_003597395.2 Chelonoidis abingdonii
GCTTTCCTGGGCTAAAACACAAAGCTCTTTTTGCTGATACAAACTAACACTGCTACCACTATGAAACCTGACTTTATAAAGCATGGCCTGAGATTAATTTGCACTTGAAGGCACAGATCTTCCCAAGTGTTGCTGATATTCTAAGGAAGATGAGGAGAATCATATAATTAGATCTGATTTGGGGATGCATTTTTGTCATAGGCTGAGGATTAAAATTATTTCCTTTTCCTGAGGTCTTAACTTTACTAAGCACGAGGTAATTATGTTCCCTGAATTCTCTTTGTGCTTTTGCTTCCTTGTATAAACTCTATTACTTAGTAAGATTTAAAAGACTGTTTGTATTTATGCACTAACCTTCATTTTTCAATTTCTAAAGCTCTTATATTGAAAAAAGTATAATATTTTCAAAATAAAACATGATATCAGAACAATTGTACTTTGTTGGAGGCTATTTTTGGTGACTTGTTTATATAACCAATGGGAAGGCCCTAAAGTAATTTCTACGTATGTGTCACATCCAACCTTGATTGTCTGCTGTGGCTGTGTAACATATGTCCTTATGGTCTCCTGGACATATGCGTGCTCTAAAACCTATATAATTGGTCACTTAAATAAATAAGTTCATGTCCCCTGTGTGCTGTATTCTTTGAACAAGCTCCAGGCCTTGCACTAGCAGAAATCTTTGGTGGTGCAGCAACATATCGGGAATGGTCATTAAAATTCATTTTGACAATCAAATATGCATAATTACTAATTTATTTCCCTCCCACAACTTCAAAAGTCACAATGAAGGGTTAAATGTGACTCATGGCAAGTCACTCCTATTTAAATTAGGCAAAAATTGGTCACATGGGACATTTCAACAAGTGTCCTCTAGAGCCCCTAATGTTTATTGCTCCCACTAAAATGAATACAATTAAAATAGACACAGCACCTGATGGTATCTTCCTCAGGCTATGCCCATCCAGAACAGAAAAGACATTACCTAATACTAGAATGGCTCAGTCTGAGCATTCAGAGATGTGTGCTATGCACTTTTTATTGACATGAATCCAAAAGTATTTTAATGTATCACTTGCCTTCCTTCACCCCTGCAAATATCTGGCGATTTAACAGTATTCCATAAATATTCATGGTTTTGGGACTCAAAAATCTATCACGCACTTTGCTGTATTATTGTGCCTAATGAGAATGAATTAAAACGCAGTAGAGACATGACCCAGAACCTTTTGCTTCCTCTTATCTGTCAGTTTGACTTTCTGTAACACTGTGATCAACGGCATTCTAAGTGGAAGTTGACACTGGCTCAACTTTCTGAAATTGCAGGTAAAATGGAATGTGAACGGCCTGAAACTCAATGCTGATGTAACCTTGTTCTACACCATTACGCACAATCGGTGTCTTCAGTTTTGTACAGCTCCAGTTTCATTTCTTTAATAACAGGGATTTTGATAAGAATCATGTTTGGTTTTTTTTCCCCTTTCCCTTCCCCTTCTGGTGTCACATCTAACTTCTTGCACAATGTAAGTTCATTTCTGAAAGAAATCCTGCCATTGGTCTTTAATAGCAGGTTAATGGGCTATAAAATCTCAAATTTCCAGACTGATTTTGTTAATAGAAGGGCTATTCCTTATTCCTTCTGTGGGGTCAATAAAGACCTCTTTCTTTAAAAGACCTTAATGCTCAGCACACTAGAGGAATTGTCTAACAAACCATATCTAGCAAACCATATCTAGCAATGAGATTCTCTTTATTCCTGTATGATATCAGCAACATTTTAGAAGAACTGCTGCCTAAGGTACTATTTGTTATTCCTCTGTGAATCTGTAAAGCTCTGTGCAAAATACTAAAGGGTGTGAATGTTGCATGCTTACAAATATTAGCTGAGAGGTTTCAAAGAGAACATATCATCCATAAACTGGTACTCTAATCCACATTGTCATCTGCTGCTTGACTTCTTTCATTATCTGCCACATTTGCTTTATATATGCTATTTCTTTCTGGGTCTTCCATAATCATCATTCTTATATATTTATGATGTCTTTAGATTATATATACTGTCTCAAGAGAGAATGTGTGTGTGTGTGTATACATACAAAAACACATAAGCACACTCGCACATATTTCATTTTTTAAAAAATGCAGTACATGGTCATTTATGATAGTGTGATATTAGGCGCTGGAGACTGTAAGATATCTGGCATGTTTTCTAAATATTTATAATTGTGAACCATTTCAGAAATTCAGAGAACAGTAATTTGGAAAAATGCACACAAATAGTTTTTTTTTAAAATATGTATAGTTCATGAATCCAACTCTTAGTCTGTCTAAACATTTTCATTATATATTTTTCTGAAGTGTGACAAAATCATTGCTCATTTTATTTAGTATCACTTTTTATTGAAGTCATAGTCATACCTCTTGTCCATATCACAGTTATATATACACACATACATTCAGCTTGTACATTAATATTGAACTTCTAGTTTTTCTTTTGTCATAACATCCCTCTGCCATACTTGTTTAAAGGAGATTTAATAAAGACTCACAATTCTTAATAACAAAGCACAAACAATAAGAAATTAAATAGTAAAAGTACACAAATCAACTACTACATTCCACCCTTTGTGACAGACTACACAAGTGTGTTTATCTTGCAGCATGACCTGAAGATCAACACTCAAAGGTTATTTCATTCTTGTGCTGGGGAAACTTGTTCCAGAGCTGAAAATGCCTCATGAAGGTGGTTATACCAACTGTAAAGTATGACATTCCAAGCAGAACATGTGGCTATTTGCAGTGTTGCCAGACCCAAACATTCAAAATTCATGTGTCAGGTTCCCCAGAAGTCATGAGACTGGCTTAGCTTAAAACTCACAAAATATTATTTGAAATAATAAATGTTGGATTCTTTTAATTTACCTTCTGGTTTTGAGCCTTTAGTTTACAGTCAGGTCACATTTACAAAGTTTTCTCTGCAACCATGTAGGCTAGAACTTTTGTTTGTTTGTTTTAGTTTTAATGAAAAGTGAGATTCTCATTCAATGGTTTGTCTCCAGGTTCAGGAGCTTTATGTAAAACACAAACTATTATGATTCTCGCAATAAAATGGCAAGACTTGGTAACACTGTATTGGCAACACTATTAATAACTTCCACCTTTAAGTTAGCATGTTAGGAACTTCTGGCGTCTTCCTGTTTCCAGTCCCTCCCCTCAGATAGCTTATCTTAAAGGAATGCTAACTTAATGCACAAAATATTTAAGAAAATAAGTAAAAGGGTTAAGTAATCATTATTTGGGGTTGGGAAGGAATTTTCCTCCAGGGCGGATTGGCAGAGGCCCTGGAGGTTTTTCGCCTTCCTCTGCAGCGTGGGCATGGGTCGCTTGCTGGTGGATTGTCTTGCGCTTGAGGTCTGTCAAACCCATTTTGAGGATTTCCAATAACTCAGTCATGGGTGGTATTGCTTATCAAGTGGATGGGTAGGAGTTCTGTGGCCTGCCTTGTGCAGGAGGTCAGCTAGATGATCATATTTGGTCCCTTCTGACCTATGAGTCTTGAGTCTATGAGTTAAAGCAAAGTCCTGGCTCTTTTACCACAAATATACCTATTTCACTTCTGTTATACTGCTATGTACAAGCTATATATTTTTATTTTGCAAAACTGTTTTCTATACTAGCAGTGGTATGTAATTCATTGCTGGTATCTGTCTTCAGCTGTCTTATTACCAGTATCATTAACGCATGCATACAATTTGGAGGAATTACTTCTTTAATATATTAGTTCATTAGTACTTATCGCATTGACACATTTTGTGAACACTAGAGCTTCGTGATCAGCACATCGAGATTCAGCAGCCCCTCTAAGGTTTTTAGGAAAGCTCATGAACTCGCTTCGTCACCTTCATTAGGTTGGGATGAAGAAACCTGAACGACTGCAGTATTATAACAGTTTTTATATTTGAGATTATTCTCATTTTTTATGTAAGGACTGCCAGAGATAGAGAGTGGGAACTGAAAGGGTGTTGAATGTTTCTGTTGGAATGTCTCCACTGAATTAATTAGATTTCCTTAAACTCATTATCTTTTGAAAGCACAGTAAAATACTAATTTGTAATTTTGCAAAGGTTAATTAGAGCTCTTAATTGCTCTGGTCAGTGTTCAAATTATGTTATTAGGTAAATTCCGGACATCCATCACTGAATAGTCCTGTTTAAGACAACTGGTGGTCTATCAGGTAATATAATGTGTTCCAAGTTTAGCTAGTGAAGATGTTCATGTCATCTTCCATCCTAGCAAATCAGTTTCTAATCTTGATTTGATATCTCATATGGCCCATTAAATTGTCTTCTTCTGAATCTTCGTTCAGTACACTGAAGTGAGTTACTTCTGGATGGTTTCATTTGTCTGTAAAGGAGGGTTGTAGCGTGATGAAAGACAGCAAGAGAAGTTCGACATACAATAAACCTTTTAGTCATGCCATCAAAAGGTGAACTGATAAGAACTCAACACATCACGCTATCATAGTCTAATAAACTTGAGGCGCCAGATAGTGCTATAGGCAGTAATTGTGCATCCTCTGATTGATCTTTTTATAACTCTTGATTTGATATTTCACATAGCTCTTTTTCTTTAGAGGTGCAACACTGATATATTTTGTATTTCTCATGCATTTCCTTATGAGTCAGACCTTTAAACTTAAATCACACGGTCTCCATGATACAATAAACAGACCAAGCAGGTTTCAGGTTGCACTAATAAAATGTATTGTTACTTCCACTTGCCAGAATTTCTGGTAAAGAAATAGCAAATCAATTTATATACATTATGTATTGGGAAAGGGAATGAAGATTTAATATATAGAATTAAGCATGGAGCTCAACTCAATAGGCCAGATTCTTTTCTGTGTTCACTTTTGGTGAACTAGGACTGATGGAATGCACTCTGTGGTAGGAAAGAGGAGTAAAGGAATCAAGGGTGCAAAAGAGGAAAGAATAGAAGGAACTGATATCGAGGCAAGGGAGGAGAAACCTGGAAGAGTGAAATCATGGACATTATTAGACAGGAGGTGATAAGACAAATGGGGGGACAAGCTGGAACAGAGGTGAGTGGGTGATATTGAGGAAAGGGAGGTGCTGATCTAAGAAAGGGAAGTTATATATTGTGAGGTAAAAGAAAGAACAGTGTTACTGAAAACAAGGCTGAGTGAGTGGCCATTTTGGAGAATGGAGGAGTTGCTCCATTATTGAAGGTCAGATTAGTTGGTAAGAAGCTAATGGGTCTGGCATGATATTAAGTCTCTGAGGATGAGGATAGGAGAAGAAGACAGTATGAAGGAGTTGAAAGCTCAGTTATTAACTGCTGCATAGAGAGTAAAGGGAGAAAAGTCTGACATAGTGTTGCTTGAAGAGCAAGAGGAGGAGTAATGAGGGTGGAGAGTGTGGCTGGAAGTGAAGACACAGGAAAGCTAGACCCTATTGTCCCCAGCATTGTTCTTTGGGGGTGATACAGGGTGTGTGAGTGAAAAGGAGAGGCAGAAACAGTGCAGTGTGGGGAAGTGAATGTGTTCTAACTTTCCATGAGAACCAAAACACAGAGGGAGGGAAAGATGGAAAGGCTGTTGGTGGTAGTAATCTTTTTATTTATTCCAGAGGTAGTCAGGCAAAGGGAGGGTGGGGATAGCGGTAAGAGTGAAAAAATGGGAGGGGAACTGAAGGAATGGGATAGATGGCAGGGAGAAATGCAGTTGGTAATGAGGGTGGGAATGCAGGGACAACCTGTGCCATGGGAGATATCACAAGAGAAAACAAGGATCAGAGGAGAATGCAGAGGTTGAGTGTAAATTGGCAGTAGCTAAGAAAGGGAGAATGAGAAGTGGAAGAACTACTGTTAGAAGTTGAAGGGAGAAGACAAGCAGGAAGGGGAAATGAAGCTGTGAGGATAGGAGAGATTGGGAAACTGGGTAGAGGGCAGGAACAGGGTGGCAGAGAATCAGCATGAAGAACATGGTGGTTAGATATGTGAAATCAAAATCAATTAGCTAATTTACATGAGCTGTAAATCAGTGTAATTCATAGTGTACAGTGAGTTAACTAATTACGCAGTAGTTCAATGAATTATTAATCATTTTTATTATGTTGTGGCTTGGATCAGGGCACCATTGTGCTAGGTGCTGTACAGAGAAGTAACTCAGCTCACAGTGTCAGACAGGATGCACCAAGTGAATGATAAAGACAAACGGGAAGGGTGGAGGAAGATGTGCTGATAAGGTAACAATAAAATAAAAAGAGTTTAACAGAAAAGCAGAAATCACAACTTACTGCCTTTCCTGGTCCTTGTCAGCTGCAGGGAGCAAGAAAGAAGGTGATGGGGTGCTCTGAAATGTCAAGGGGGTCGAGAAGGCACTAAGAGGGTGGAGAACTAAACAGCATCTTTTGGATCCCTTCCCTATCTGATGTTTCCTTCCTGCAGTCAGTGAAAGTCGGCATGCATGAACAGTAAGACCGAATTAGTCAGTTAAAAGATCTAGTTTGCTTCTTGCAGAATAAGGCTAACCTTGCAGATTAGGGGGGTTAGTTCAGATCAGATCAGAAGCACCCAGGGTCACTATTTTGAAGTAGACTCTGAAAATATTTTATAAATATATACTGTCGAACAACTTGCTGCATACATTTCAATTAAGTAACAAAAGGATTGCTGGCTTTACTCTATATTCCACTAGGCAGCAAAATTCTGTGTTCTTCACATACCAGAAGATTTACTATATCAGATTGTGAGCCTTTCTGATAGCCTATGACATTTGGATTTGTTTCCTATCTCATAAGAATCTTATAATCTTATGCAAATTAGGAAGAAAGATAAATAACTATTAAGAAGGTTGTAGGATTTCTGTAAAAGTTTTGCAAGATTTTGCTGTGTCCCGTGATTTTCCATAAAGAAAATTAGTGATTCATTTTTTTAAAGCAGAAATCCTTCTACAAGCAATCCAATTCAACTGGGTTAGTATCCTAACTGCTGGACTTTGGGATATTCTGCTTTGAGGCTCTCTTAATTTCTTCTGTTGAAGCTGTTCCACTGTATACGCAATCAGGGGCAGTTCCAGGCACCAGCATGCCAAGCGCATGCTTGGGGCAGCAAGCCACGGGGGCACTCTGCCAGTTGCCGCGAGGGTGGCAGGCAGGCTGCCTTCGGCGGCATGGCTGCGGAGGGTCCGCTGGTCTCGCGGCTTCAACGGACCTCCCGTAGGCTGCCGCTGAATCTGCGGGACCGGGGACCTCCCGCAGGCAAGCCGCCAAAGGCAGTCTGCCTGCCGTGCTTGGGGCAGCAAAATACCTAGAGCCACCCTTGTACGCAATATTTTAATAATTAAATATGCATTGGGCCAGTTTGCATGTGAGTATGACTCTGTAGTCCTGTGGTTAAGGCACTCAGTTCAGAGGTAGGAAATCCCTATTTCAATCCCTGCTCTACATCACATAGAGGCGGGAATTGAACCAGGCCTCCCATAGCCCAGGTGGGTGCCCTAATGACTGGGCTAAAGGTTATATGAAAGTCCTTTATCACCTCCTCCTCCCTACTCAGACATTTTTCATGGAGTTAGGGGTGTGCCACCACCTGTCCTGCAAGAAATGGCTTTGGAACTTGACTCCAGGAGAAGGTTCCCAGGCGTAAATCCCAAATGAAGATAGGCACTGAACACCAGGAGAGGAGCAGGGCTTAGGACCCATCCCTCTCTTTGG
>NW_027425873.1:0-2053 GCF_003597395.2 Chelonoidis abingdonii
GCGGGGGGGCAGGGGCAGGGGCTTGTCTCCCCAGCCGGGAGCTGGAGGGCCAGGCAGAGCAGTCCTGCCGGCTGTAGTTTGCCCGCCTCTGCTACAGGGCTCTGAGTGGCTCTTTCCTGTCTTCCTTGGAGGGAGGTCATGCTGCCTTGCTATTCCACCTCCTGATAGCCAATTGGCAGGAGATTAGCATGGTGAGTGTCAGCCAAGAGTCTAGGGCCCTGACCGCTTGGGGTGGGCCAGGGCAATTAGTATTCTATCACCCAGCTTTTCAGGCTGAGCAGACAGAAAAACACAGTCAGGCTCAAGCTCTCTGGGCAGTCAGAGAAGTGGCAGTCTATAGCCCTGCTTTTCTGTCTGGGACAGACAGCAAACATACTCAGGCTGTCCAGCCACAGGTGGGTCAGTTGCCGCTCCAGGGGTGGGGGGCTGGCAGCAAGGGGCAGAGCATCTAGGCCCACCCTACTCCACTGGGTCCCAGCTCAGGGCCCTACCAATGGAGAGTGGACCTACCACTGGGTCATCAGGGATCCTCCCAAAACACACTGACTCTGGTTTCAGCAACACAACTGACTAATGTCCATAAGCAATAGTAAATGTATTTTGAAAAGTTTTAAGGCATTCTCACTGCACGTTTCCAGATATTTCAGTCAATGAACTATGTCTTCATTACCACAGTATTTAGTTTGATTGGTAAACATTAGCATATGTTTCAATCCTCAAGTGTACTTAAAAACAACTAGGAGGCTGGTGGCATCTTAGAGACTAACAGCTTTATTTGGGCATAAGCTTTTGTGGTTAAAAACCCCCCACTTCTTCAGAGGGCTCAAACCCACTTGTTCAATGGATTAAAAAACCCATTTCTTCAAGTGTACATAGTATATCTGATTTGCATTAAACAGTGTTTCACTTTTATAGTCTTTGTGGAGTCAGGGATATTTTCGCACCAGGAAAAGTCTGTCTGTGGTATATGCATTATCTGACTATTAGTCACAAAATATTAATTATTGAATATGGTGAGGCAAGAAACACTGAAAAATATGGTTTTCAGAATATTGGGCCACTCATGTACTTTTATGTTATTGATGGTGGACTTTAAACTCTAAATTTTTAATGAAATTGCACATTTATACTAAGGATCTAGAACATCATCTTGTGTCTCCACATCTTGTATCTAGTGTTATTGGAAGTCAAAGTGAACAACAAAAAAATGCCCATGACAATAGCCAAAACTGCAGGCTACTGTTACTTCACCTTTGGATTATTGCTCTGGCTTTTCAGATTCTCTTATATAGTTCTTTGTGTTGACCTTGACTAGAAGGACCTGCCCTCCTCTTTCGCTTTTGTCATTAATCAGTCCTGAAGCTTCCCTTTTAAATAGACAGCATCAGTTGGATTGAGTAATGGGTTTTTTGTCATCTGTTACCTACTGTGATATTAGAGTTGCCTACCTAGCTTATTTGTTGTTAGAGGCTTCAGATGCAAATATGTGGCACTGTTTTATCATAAAGGTCCATTCTGGTACTATTTTTACATGTATTTAGAGTCCTACTACAAATGTGTTTTACAACTTACAGCTTTTACATCAGAGTAACCAGTTATCTGATCAGCAGTTACTCTGATTTATATACATCTACCTACTCACCACTATAATACATTTTATTGGAGTATTTGATTATGTTGGACTTGGTGGAGTGGGAGGTGCACTTCTATCACGCATTTTGACATACAGTACAGTATGAGCTAACGTTGGCCTGGCATTCTGTTATATCTGACATCACACCCTGTACAATTCCATGAATATAACAAAAGCAACATTACTAAATGATTTCTGTCCGAAAGGACAGGAGACGTGACATGGGTTTAATCAGGCCACAACTTTATTATTAGATGTCTGGGACTACCCGGCAGATAAAAGTATTCAGTGCGGGTAACCCCATGTTTATTCCCCACTCTTTTTTTCCATCCAGGTCCCTCCAGCAAAACCACTGCTGGGCAGGGCTGGATTAACTTTTTGTGGGCCTGGTGTCAAACATATTTATACCTCCCCTCCTTC
>NW_027425874.1:0-2423 GCF_003597395.2 Chelonoidis abingdonii
GGACTTTTTAGCTTGGAAAAGAGATAACTAAGGGCGGATATGATGGAGCTCTGTAAAATCATGACGGGTGTGGAGAAAGTCAAGCAGGAAGTGTTATTTACTCCTTCACATAACACAACACCAAATGAAATTAATAGGCAGCAGGTTTAAAACAAACAAAAGGAAGTGTTTTTTCACACAATGCACAGTCAACCCGTGGAACTCCTTGCCAGAGGATGTTGTGAAGGCCAAGACTATGAACTAGATAAGTTCCTGGAGGATAGGTCCATCAATGGCTATTAGCCAGGATGGGCAGGGATGGTGTCCCACACCTCTGTTAGCCAGAAGCTGGGAATGGGCGACAGGGGATGGATCACTTGATGATTCCCTGTTCTGTTTATTCCCTCTGCGGACCTGGCATTGGCCACAGTTAGAAGACAGGATACTTGGCTTGATGAACCTTTGGTCTGACCCAGTATGGCCGTTCTTGTGTTCTTATTAGCCACCTGAGGATCCACCAGGAGTAACTGGCTATCATTTCATGCAGGATCATAGAAACAACATGTTTTTAGTATAGAAACATAACTTTTCAACATGAACAAAACATTTTTGGAGGCATTTTTGCCACATCAGGTGTTAAGAAATTTCAACTTTGCATTCCCATGCACAACAGATTCTTCCCACCACTTGAAATGTCCGAATTTCCCATGGAATGAGAGTCTCACCCCTGGTTCATGAGCACAAACCAAGTCTCTCTTTGTCAATCTCTCCTCTGTCATAGCTTCTTCTCTGAGGTCAGCCTGTGCTTTTCCCACCCTTTCTCAGTGGTTGCTAGTATCTCCTTCCACAAGAGTTTAAAATTTGCAAGTCTTGGCTCACCCAAAATTGTTAGATTGGTGTAAAAATCAGATGATGTAAACTACAAAACAAAACAAAAAACCCCAAACCACTAGTGATTGAGTATTCAGGTTTTTTTGAGCCTCTCGTGGTCAGTTTCCCAGCTTTCTCTCCCCAAATCCTAGGTTTAGAAAGTGACTTTTTCCAACAAAAGCTCAGATTCTTATGGAATCACATGACTCCCGGAGCTTGAGGCTTTAAGAAACACACCCACCCTCATGAGATGTGTCATAAAAGCATGTGAGATTTGAGTCACTGAGTCTCACCACTGCCAAGTCTCGCAGTTTTACCCCGAGTCTTGTGGGAATGTTAATGGCTACAGTACATGTAAATGCATCCATCTAGGAACAAAGAATGTCCACCAGACTTAGAATACAGTGAACTCTCTCCATAGAAGCAGTGACGCTCAGAAAGATTTGGGGACTGTGCTGGATAATCAACTGAACATGAATTCCTGGGGCTTGTCTATGCTATAGGCGCTGCTGCTATGTTGCTGTAGCTCCATATAACAAAGCTTGAACTCCATGAGATGTCAGAGTTCATGACTTCAGAGCAGTCACAGCCGCTTACGCCACCCATACTAATGCAAGAGACCAGATGAAAGACCTGTGTGCTATTTATGGCATTTTAAAACCAGTCTCATAATTTTTAATCCAATCTCATGATTTTTAAAATCATCTCACAATCGTCAAGCTGATCTCATGATTTTTACAGCAATCTCATGGCTTTCCAGCTAATCCCGTGATTCTAAACCAAATCTCACGATTTTTAAAGTCAACCTCTTGATTTTTGAACCAGTCTTGTGAATTTAAGACTGATTCATGATTTTTAAGCAAAACTCCCCATTTTAGACCAATCTCACAATCTTCAGGCTGATTCATCCTTTTTATAAACCAGTCACACATTTTTAACCCTGCCTCAGGATTTTGTCAGGCCTGGCTAGTTACTGTTAGCTGTTTTGGGCTGACCCACTGCAGCTTCCCCATTCCAGTTCCACGTGGGCCAGCTCTTCCCACCCCATTCAGCACCCCCCAGTTACCGCAGTGAGATGAGGAGACGTGTGGCTGAGGCGTGTGTTGGTGGGTTTTTGTGGCAGACGTGAAGAGCTGTGAGCTCTCAGTCCGATCTGGTGCACTTCCTCCCTATGGTGCTCCTCATCCACTGGACAGCTTTGCAGACTTTGGCATAGACCCCGGGCTGTCCGGGCAAGGCACAGACAGACGTACACCAGGAGACCACACCCTGCAGCTGCCCATTGCAGACCAGTGGGCCTCCTGAATTGCCCTGCAGTGAGAGACAACATGGAGACATCAGCAAAACACAACCATGCTGCACCTGTGCAAACACCCAGAGCAGGGCTCATTCCCTCCAGCAGGGGGCAGCAGAGACACATCCAGAGCAGGGCCTATCCCCTCCAGGAGGGGGCAGCAGGGATGGACACACACACACACACACACACACACACACCTCTCCAGCAGGTGGCGGCAGGGATACATACACACACACGCACCCAGAGCAGGGCCAATCCCCTTCAATAGGGGGCAGCA